>NC_090033.1:457500-507500 GCF_037176765.1 Anolis sagrei
CACGTAGAGAGCGTTGCAGTACATACAGTCCCCAGAGGAAGACAAATGAGCAGCCATTGACAGAATGGGCAGAGTTTCATCTATATGGACGATCATGCCATCAGCGCCCAAGCAGGGAGCTTTGAAATGGTTGAACAGAAGCTTTCCGATAGGATTGTTGTTGTTGTTGTTGTGTGCTTTCAAGTCATTTCAGACTTAGGTTGACCCTGAGCGAGGGCCGGGTAAATAACCTTAAGAGGGCCGTATCCGGCCCCCAGGCCTTAGTTTGAAGACCTCTGAGATAGGGGATCAAGTGGTGTCCCTGGTAGAGGGAAAACTGCTTAACGGTTAATCAATAGAACACATAAAATAGTATACAAATGAAAAACATACAAGGTGCATAGTTCCCATAAGAAACCCATAAAAACTTATTCTTCGAACACTTGTGTGCAAAGCCAAGTCTTTAGCTTTTTTCTAAAATCCAGAAGGGATGGAGCCTGGGGAAGGAGTTCCACAGCTGAAAAGCCACCACTCAGAAGGCCCTGTCTCTTGTCTCCAACAATCACGAAGAAGGTGGGACCGAGAGCACTCCAGGGCAGGAATAATCCTCTGGCTTTAAACACCACACATTGAATAGGAAAACAATTCTTTCATTGAAGTTAAGTAAGAAGCAGCAAAGTAAAAAGCACTTTAAAGAAATAGGTAAATCCAATTAGGTAAGAAGATAAGCAGGAACAAATTAGTCCAAGGTAGAGTTCAGCAAAGTCCATAAAAGCGAAGTCCACACATCTCTAATACAATCCAGAAAATCTGGAATACATTGATCCAAGGCTTGGGTAAGTAATCAGGAAATCCAGGAATCAAAACCATGAAACAAGAAGTATCTTAGCACGAATCTTCAAAGCAAGCCTTCCATGAAACAAGGACGAGAACTTAGCGTGATTCTAAACGATGCTTCATCTGACTACACATCCTAAACTTGAGACTTTTATCACCTCGTTAGCTAGGTCACTAGGGTTCAGAAACTGGTTTCTCTTTAGCTGAGGCTTTGTTATTGTTTTCTGTCAGAGCCTGGCAGCGCGCCGAAACCATTGCTCAGCTCTCCTGTTTTGACTGATCTCTTCTCATCTATCTCTTTGCTCGTTATCTCCTTGCTCATTAATTTCTGCAGCTGGGCCAGGTGCCGAGATGTTTTCATGTTCTCTCTCATGAGAACTCTCTGGTAACAATTCAGAAAGCACACCATCATCCCCACACCCTTCAGGGACATTCTCATGGGAAACTACAGGGATCTCCTGGTCATTCTCTGCATCAATATCACTGACTAGATGCTCTTACTGCCTATTACAGGGAAAACTAGCTGATTCCAAATCCATCTAAAATGCATATGTGTGCTTTTCATCTTAAGAACAGACAAGCATCTCGAGCTCTGAGGATTACCTTGGAAGGAATCCCACTGGAACATTGCAGCTCATCAACATACCTGGGAGTCACTCTGGACCGTGCTCTTGAATATCTGCTTGAATATCAAGCAAAAAGTGGGTGCTAGAAATAATTGGGTGCTAGAAATAATATGCTACGAAAGATTATTGGAACAACCCGGGGATCAAAACCAGACACCAGTCTTGCCATGTCCGGAGTTTGTGGTCAGGCCCTTAATTGGTTCAACTCATTTCTCTGGAACCGGAGTCAACGCGTGGAGTACACGGATCAAGTCTCCAATAGATCCCCCCTCCTATGTGGGGTCCCCCAAGGTGCAATTCTCTCTCCTCTCCTCTTCAACATCTACGTTAGATCCTTGCTAGTTTGGCTCGGAGTTTTGGCCTGGACTGCTACCAATATGCGGACGATACCCAACTCCTTCTGCGCCTGGAGCCTGGAGCAACGTCAATTCCAGACAATTTCACCCTCTGTCTGGAAGCTCTGTCGAACTGGCTACGTGCTAGCAGACTGAAGGTGAACCCGGCGAAGACTGAGATTCCCTGGCATGGCCGCCCGGCAGGTCTGACTCCTCCATTACCCACCTTCGATGGTGCCGCTCTATCTCCATCGACCACTGTTAAGAGCCTTGGTGTCGTTTTGTATCCGCAGCTGACGATGGAAGCTCAGGTGGCTGCTGCCAGCAAACAGGCCTTTTTCCATCTACAACAAGCGAGGCAATTGGCACCCTACCTATCTGACGAGGCTCTGGCAACTGTCATCCATGCCACGGTCACGTCTAGGCTGGACTATTGCAATGTTGGCCTTCCTATGTCTACGATCGGAAAGCTCCATATTGTTCAGAATGGGGCAGCCAGGTTACTCACAAGAATGCCCATGAAATGCCATATAACACCTTCAGTGCTGCAACATTGACATTGGCTTCCAACTGAGTACCGTGGCCTGTATAGGATGTTAGTTCTGACCTTTCAAATTCTTTACAGCCAGGGTCCATCGTATCTTAGGGACTGCCTCTCCTTCTCCCATCAGGTCGCAACGACCAGCCCAACGCGACTTACTCTATATACCGAGTCCTAGGGAAGTGCACTTGGAAAGGACCAGGCGCAGATGGGCTTTCTCGAGGGCTGGGCGGTTTCGTTTCGTTAATTCGTAATTTGTTAATAATTCGTTAATTTTTTCAATTACAAAACGATAACGAACCATTCTGGAGCAATTATTAAAAAAAACGAATTTTCAAAAACCTTTTGTAAATGCTTCGTATTTTGATATTGTGTTCGTTTCATTATTGTTTTGAGGTCGTTTCGTTATTATTTCCGCATGTCTGGGCCAGTTTTATGGTTTAATTAGTGAAAAAAAATATAATATCACACCAACAGTCAAGAACAGAGGGAGAGGGAAGCTTCAGAAGGTTTTGGAGGTTTTTTAGCGTATTTCGCGGCCGCGTCCGCCATTAACTAATCGATTCGTTATTGTTTCGGAAATCGATTCGTTAATTTTTTACCATTTACGAAATTTCGTAAATATCGAACTTTTTAAAAGGAAAATTTTGTAATTATTTTAAATATCGAAACAAAAAAAAAACCCCAACTACAAATCGATTTTAGAAACAAATTTTTCCGTTGTTACCCAGGCCTAGCTTTCTCTATTTCTGCCCCTCCTGCCTTATTGTGGGATTCTTTGCCACCCTAGATGAGAGCCATGCGTGACTTAGAACCTTTTACTCTCGCACTTAAGACACCTGGCTTTTCACTAGAGCATTCGATCTCTGTTAATTTTTAATTTTTGTATGCATGTATTTTATCTTTTACAATTTGGCTGTAAATCACCTGGAGCATTCTCAGATGGAGGGCGATTAATAAGTAATTAAATATGATGATGATGATGATGATAACTCTTCCAGGAGTGAATTCCCCTTCAAAGGGTAGATTTCTCTCACTTCATATCATCTCACTCCTATTCTTAACTATGAGTCGTTTGCAAGTCGGACGTTTGTAACTCAGGGGCTGCCCGTGTAAAGAAAATAGATAGCAAATACTTTTATTAGGCCTGGGTAACAACAGAAAAATTTGTTTCTAAAATCGATTCGTTTTTTGGGGTTTTTTGCGTTTCGATAAAAGAATTCCGAATTTTTTTTAAAAAAAGTTCGATATTAACGAAATTTCGTAAATGGTAAAAAAATTGCAAAACAATAATGAAACAATAACGAAACAATAACGAATCGATTCGTTAATGGCGGACGCGACCGCGCAATATGCTAAAAAACCTCCAAATGGGACAGGGGGAACTTCTGGAGCTTCCCTCTCCCTCTGTTGTTGACTGTTGGTGTGATATAATTTTTTTTTCACTAATTAAACAAAAAACAACTATAAAACTTTCCCCAGACATGCGGAAATAATAACGAAACGACCTCAAACCGATAACGAAACGAATACATAACGAAATACGAAGCATTTATGAAACGAATTGAAAAATTCGTTTCGTTTTTAAGTTGCTCCAGAATGGTTCGTTATCGCTTCGTTAACAAAAAAAATAACGAATTTTTAACGAATTACGAATTAACGAAACCGCCCAGCCCTAACTTTTATACCTTTTGGACATGTAACCGATGCTCTGGACAAGAAGCAACAGCGCAAGCAATTACCCAGTTGGGGTCTTCTGCAGGGAACATCCTGGGCATGTTGCATTTCCGCCCGCATTCAAGAGCAAACAAGACAGCTCTCACCTATTATTTCCAGCAACACACAGGAGCCCGTTTTACATTCCGCAGTAACCGTGGGCAATTTTGAGTGAAATTCACTTTGCCAACAATCCTTCCCTCCTTCTGCAGAAAAATCAACCTGCTCACGAGTCCCAAATGAAGGGAAAGGCAGCTGCCCTCTCCCCAAGAGCGCCCAAGGGAAAGGGATATTAATGGCTGGGAACTGGAGGCATCAAACTGGTTCTGCTTGCCTCATTACCCCCTTGCAAGCCGGCAATATGCGCACAAAAACAATAAGCAATCTGGGCGGAGGATTAAATATTTATCATGATTAAGGGAGAAGCCAATGAAGTCCCATTAATGATCTGGGCAAAACGGTCTCTGCGGTGGAAAAAGCAAGAGCGGTGATCCGTCAGGATTAGCTGTGATTACGAAGCCGGGAACGAACGGATGTGGGCTGCAAGCCTGTCCTTCCCACCCGCCTCCGAAATCCCCCAGGACCGTTTTGGAGAAGGTTTTGAAATTCCCACTCAGATCAACCTCGCTGCACCGAGTGCTGCCAAATGATTACATAATCCCTGACAGTTCTCCTTCTACATATCGCATTCCCCCCGTCTTCCTCATCTCTAGACCATCACCACGACTAGGGTTGTGCACAGATCCTGTTTCCTTTGGTACCGGTGGCACCTAGAATCATAGAATCCTAGAATCAAAGAGTTGGAAGAGACCTCCTGGGCCATCCAGTCCAACCCCATTCTGCCAAGAAGCAGGAATATTGCATTCAAATCACCCCTGACAGATGGCCACCCAGCCTCTGTTTCAAAGCCTCCAAAGAAGGAGCCTCCACCACACTCCCTCCGGGGCAGAGAGTTCCACTGCTGAACGGCTCTCACAGTCAGGAAGTTCTTCCTCATGTTCAGGTGGAATCTCCTCTCTTGTAGTTTGAAGCCATTGTTCCCTTGCGTCCTAGTCTCCAGGGAAGCAGAAAACAAGCTTGCTCCCTCCTCCTCCTCCCTGTGGCTTCCTCTCACATATTTATACATGGCTCTCATCATATCTCCTCTCAGCCTTCTCTTCTTCAGGCTAAACATGCCCAGCTCCTTAAGCCGCTCCTCATAGGGCTTGTTCTCCAGACCCTTGATCTGCTCCCTCCTCCCTGTGGCTTCCTCTCACATATGTATACATGGCCCTCATCATATCTCCTCTCAGCCTTCTCTTCTTCAGGCTAAACATGCCCAGCTCCTTAAGCCGCTCCTCATAGGGCTTGTTCTCCAGACCCTTGATCTGCTCCCTCCTCCCTGTGGCTTCCTCTCACATATTTATACATGGCTCTCATCATATCTCCTCTCATCCTTCTCTTCTTCAGGCTAAACATGCCCAGCTCCTTAAGCCGCTCCTCATAGGGCTTGTTCTTCAGACCCCTGATCTGCTCCCTCCTCCCTGTGGCTTCCTCTCACATATTTATACGTGGACATCATGACTCCTCTCAGCCTTCTCTTCTTCAGGCTAAACATGCCCAGCTCCTTAAGCCACTCCTCATAGGGCTTGTTCTCCAGACTCTTGATCATTTAATCGCCCTCCTCTGGACACATTCCAGCTTAGAGTCAATATCTCTCTTGAATTGCGACATCTTTGGGAACACACAACGGCACGAAAACGCTGTGTTCTGTACTGAAAGTGCAGTTTTCTGTGCAGAACAAGAACACGTGACTGTTGTATACAATAAGTCCTAAATTATGGATAGCCTTTGGAAACAGTATGGTTTTTGAAGACTTTTTCACAGTGCGAAGAAATATCATGAAAGCGTGTGTCACTACCTTTTAGGAGAAACTCATCTAAAATCCAGATTATCCACTTTGAACTGGATTATACGGCAGCGTAGACTAATATAATTCTGTTCAAAGAAGATAATCTGGATTTTATGTGACAGTGTAGATGGGACCTTGGCAAAGACAAAAACCAAAAAAGCTCTGAAGTTAGCCTCCAAAATGTTTATTCAGCCTCCAGCCTCCAAACATAATGTTTTTCTCCCATGAGACTGGTCTCTAATGGCAAATGTTTAATTAGGACCAATTTCCATTTTCACAGGGGATGGTTTTAGGAATGAGCACCAAGATCATCTGAAGAACAAAAGAAGCTCTAAAGCAAATTGGTTTTTTTCATATGCAAAGAAGAAGACGAAGAAGAAGTAGAAGAAGAAGAAGAAGGAGACAAAGAAGAAGCAGTACAAAAAGATGATGATGAAGAAGAAGAAGCAGTAGAAGAAGAAGAAGAAGAAGCAGTAGAAGAAGATGATGAAGAAGAAGAAGCAGTAGAAGAAGAAGATGAAGAAGCAGTAGTAGAAGAAGCAATAGTAGAAGAAGAAGCAGTAGTAGAAGAAGAAGATGAAGAAGCAGTAGTAGAAGAAGAAGCAATAGTAGAAGAAGAAGCAGTAGAAGAAGAAGAAGATGAAGAAGCAGTAGTAGAAGAAGAAGAAGATGAAGAAGCAGTAGTAGAAGAAGAAGCAATAGTAGAAGAAGAAGAAGCAGTAGAAGAAGAAGAAGCAGTAGAAGAAGAAGCAATAGTAGAAGAAGAAGCAGTAGTAGAAGAAGAAGAAGATGAAGAAGCAGTAGTAGAAGAAGAAGCAGTAGAAGAAGAAGATGAAGAAGCAGTAGTAGAAGAAGCAATAGTAGAAGAAGAAGCAGTAGTAGAAGAAGAAGATGAAGAAGCAGTAGTAGAAGAAGAAGCAATAGTAGAAGAAGAAGCAGTAGAAGAAGAAGAAGATGAAGAAGCAGTAGTAGAAGAAGAAGAAGATGAAGAAGCAGTAGTAGAAGAAGAAGCAATAGTAGAAGAAGAAGAAGCAGTAGAAGAAGAAGAAGCAGTAGAAGAAGAAGCAATAGTAGAAGAAGAAGCAGTAGTAGTAGAAGAAGAAGATGAAGAAGCAGTAGTAGAAGAAGAAGCAGTAGAAGAAGAAGATGAAGAAGCAGTAGTAGAAGAAGCAATAGTAGAAGAAGAAGCAGTAGTAGAAGAAGAAGATGAAGAAGCAGTAGTAGAAGAAGAAGCAATAGTAGAAGAAGAAGCAGTAGAAGAAGAAGAAGATGAAGAAGCAGTAGTAGAAGAAGAAGAAGATGAAGAAGCAGTAGTAGAAGAAGAAGCAATAGTAGAAGAAGAAGAAGCAGTAGAAGAAGAAGAAGCAGTAGAAGAAGAAGCAATAGTAGAAGAAGAAGCAGTAGTAGAAGAAGAAGAAGATGAAGAAGCAGTAGTAGAAGAAGAAGCAATAGTAGAAGAAGAAGAAGCAGTAGAAGAAGAAGAAGCAGTACAAGAAGAAGCAGTAGTAGAAGAAGAAGCAATAGTAGAAGAAGAAGAAGCAGTAGTAGTAGTAGAAGAAGAAGATGAAGAAGCAGTAGTAGAAGAAGCAATAGTAGAAGAAGAAGCAGTAGAAGAAGAAGAAGCAGTAGAAGAAGAAGAAGCAATAGTAGAAGAAGAAGAAGCAATAGTAGAAGAAGAAGAAGCAGTAGAAGAAGATGAAGAAGAAGAAGAAGCAGTAGAAGAAGAAGCAGCAGCAGTAGTAGTAGAAGAAGCAATAGTAGTAGTAGTAGTAGTAGTAGTAGAAGAAGAAGAAGCAAAATGACAGCTATCTAGGAAGAAAAAAGCCAGGGTATGAAGCAAATGAGAAGTCAGAAGAAAGAGTTGGATGGAAGAAAGAGTTGTATTTCACCTGCCTTGAGCCTCTCTCTCTCTCTCTCCAGGAAGCAGGGGATTGTGTAGGTGTTTGTGTTTACAAACAAAAAGCATGCCGCTGCTCTAAAAATACAGCCAAGCGTCTCCAGGCATGACTCAGTCACCAAGAGAATGACTTGTGCTTATGGGAATCATCACCTCTGCTTGGGTAAGAAGGTGGCATCCCCGTCAAGTTGACCTTGACGTGTGATGCGGAACCGGAGTCCGGAGTGCCTTGCCTGCCAGAGAGCAAAAGGGCTCGGCAGGGGTCATCTCTCCTTTTTCTCCCCGCAGCCAATTTAGAAGAAGCGCAGAGCGGGGACGCAGCAAGCCAGGTGGAAGATAAACAAAATAAAAGGGCTAAACAATACTACTGTTCGGTGGTTGAGCGACCAAATCCAAAGGGCGCTCACCAATGGTTCCTCTTCCTCCTGGAGGGAAGTGACAAATGGGGTGCCGCAGGGTTCTGCCCTGGGCCCAGGGCTGTTCAACATCTTTTTTAATGGCTTGGTTGAGGGTATAGAAGGCATTAGGGATGTGCATTCAGGCCAAAAGGCATTCGGTCCGTTTTCGTCTGACCCCTCATTTCGTTTAGCGGAAAGTTACCCAAAAGGGGAGGTGTGTTTCCATTTCATTTGGCAGAGGTTCAGCCCATTGCTACAACGAACGCATCTCCACCTATGAACCGACTAGAACATTAAGATCGTCTGGGGAGGCCCTGCTCTCGATCCCACCTGCGTCACAGGTGCGCTTGGCGGGGACGAGAGACAGGGCCTTCTCAGTGGTGGCCCCTCGGCTATGGAATGCCCTACCGGTAGACATCAGACAGGCACCTTCATTGCTTTATGAACAAGCATTTGGTTAAACAGTGCAACCAATCCTAGGAAGACGGTAAATGGAGCATAGGAATGGCACAAGGATTATGAGAATGGATCTGATTTCACTGAGGCGTTATGTTTTGTTTTGTTTGACTTGTCTTGTTTTGATTTGTTAATTGTTGTGGATTGATGTTGTTGATCCTGTTGTTGCATTTGTTGCGTTTTTAATTGCACTGACATTGTTGATAATTTGTACCATGTAAACCGCATTGAGTCGCCTGTTTGGGCTGAAAAATGCGGTATAGAAATAAAGCAAATAAATAAATAAATAAAATGAGAAATTTTAAAGGCTCAATCCTCAGCCACTTTAAGGCCTATCTGCACGAGACCTACCTCAGTTGTAGACCCCATTTACAACTGCAGTGTGCCGTCGCGCCTGGGGGCTATAACTCTTTGTGAAAGAGGCATGGACGTGGCATCTTTCCCCAGGGGATTGCTTCTTGCCCTCCTATAGGAAACTGGAACTCCCAAAGACCAAAACGCAACAGATAACTCGAAATGGTATTTATTGTACTGTGGAACGCCCTTCCTATGGAGGTAAGATCAGCCCCCTCGCTAATGGTGTTCCGAAGAAGATTAAAAACTTGGATGTTTGAACGGGCATTCGGTTAATCAGTGCAATGAATGTGATGATTACAGGAATGGAAATTTGGACGACGGATTGGATCACGACTCTAGTTATGAGATGCATTGTGTTGTCTATTGTTGTGTCAATATTGTATATTATGCTTTTATGGTTTTAAATTGTATATCATTGATTGATTCTTATCCTTGTTGTAAACCGCATTGAGTCGCCTGTTGGGCTGAGAAACTGCGGTATACAAGTAAAGTAAAGTAAATAAATAAATAAATAAATGAGTTATCTTTCTCAGGCATAAGCTTGATGTTTCAACGGGGATAAAGGAAATATACTTTACAATCTCTGAAGTCCAAGGAGTTTGCAGCTGAGAAGCTTTTCCTGTTTCCTCTTTCCTCAATGGCTGTGAATATCGAAATAAACACAACCCCAGTCCAATGGCCTGTGTTGAAGGGACAAGACCTTCCTCTGGTGCCAAAAGAACCGGTTTGAAGGCGCTTGGGTCTCCTCAATGTTGTCCAGGACGATCTGGACATAAAGCATGAGTCCCAAGGGTAAAAAACCTCAGAATTGGTGCTGAGAGGTAATTTAAGCAGGGGCTTTTAGAGCCAGGTCTCTTACTCACGTCCATCTGATAGAAACTCTGATGGCAGAATGAAAGAATGGGAAGCACTCCCCTCCTCCAGGAAGAGGTGGAGCCAAACAATTGAGCTTAGAAACCAATCCATCTGGTGCAAACAACATTGATTGACAGCTATAAATAACTAATCAATCCAACTATACATAAGCAGGGTAAGAAGGCAGGATTAAGCATGATACAAAAGTTTAAATCTTGCAACTAACAGTTCTATACATACGTGGTGCCACTCACGCCATCACATGCAGGTCTGCCAAGTTTCAAAACAATTCACCAATCTACTGATTTTTTCGAACTCTTTTAAGTTTTAACCATAACATTTTTTTTAAAAAAATAAGACATACTGCAAGAGAGGATTTTTGGAATTGTTGTCACTGGTTGTGTCCATTTTCAGCCAATCAGAGCATGGACACAAGTAGGCTTTTGTTTGGTTGAGAGACACACTGAGAGAGAAACTTCAACTCCCATTATGCTCCGAGAGGAACTTTTCAATGGCCACCCTATGTTAGTGCTTCTGGGAAAGCGAGTTCCCAGGGCCCTCCCTGGAAGAGGAGAAAAAATGGAGGAGGCTTCTTCTGCCGGGGAGAGAAAAAGACGCCACAAATCCCCCTGCCTAGGGTATTTTGTGAATTTAACTCTTTCCGAAAATATCAGCTCTCTGAATCCATTTTGCTGGTCTTTTCATCTCTCTCTTCCCCTTTCTGTTTTCGTAAATTAAATAAAAATGGACCTTCGAAAACTACAAATCTTGTTGTTAACAGCGATTCGGGCAAAAGTCTACGAGGCACGCTTATCAGGTTTGGAGATGATACTAATTTGGGAGGAATAGCTAATACTCCAAAATGACTCTAACTAGGAAAATGAATTTCAACATGAAGTGTCGGATTAATGAAACACAGAGATACAGGATGGGGGACACCTGGCTTGACAATAGTACATGTGAAAGAGACCTTGGGGTCTTTGTTGACCACAAACCGAGCACAAGCCAACAATGTGATGCAGCAGCACAAAAAACCAATGGGATTTTGAACTACATCAAAACGAGTATCATCTCTAGATCGAGGGAAGTAATGGTGCCCCTCTCTTTACTTTGGTCAGACTTCGCCTTGAAGACTGTCCAATTCTGGGCAAATGCAGGAGGGATATTCACAAGCTGGAACATGTAATCACAATAACATAGATCTACCATAGCTATGTACCCTGTAGCATATTTGTTTTCTTTGTAAATGTTGGACCTTGACGCCTCCATGAGGTCTACTCTCATGGATGTGTCAAGCTATGAAATCATGTCTGTGACTGTATCACTTCATTTAGCAAATGAGGGGTCAAATTATTTAATGTTTCTGCTGTTGTTCAGCCAGAGGCTTGATATGAGGGAATGGTTCAGTCAGAGATTGTGAGGAATGATGGGCTTTCCAGTGTGGGAAATGAGGGGATTTTGGATCATGGTTCATTCTGGAAGAATGGGTCTGTGTCTGGTCAGATGGAAATGGATTCAGAGCAGGGCGGAGATGGAGATACTGTGGCAGATAGGGAAAACCTTTCCCTTAGTTGTTCCTTGGCAACGGAAGATGAGGAGTTGGAAGGGAAAGATCTTTCCCCTGAGGTCAGTAGGAGTTTGGGACACGATCTCCAGGAAGAGGAAGCCAGGAGTCTCAGAGACTCCATGAGAAATTCTTGAAACAAAGCAGATGTCGAAGGCATGACTTCATGGCGTATGGTCCTTAAATCAAAGTGTTGTTTACCAAAACGATCAGAGCAGGCAATGCTGCGTTAATGTGTACACCTTTCTTGTTCCACGTTCAAGTCTATGTTTAAATTCTTTGGGAAAGTGTTGTGCTCATATTCATGGATTCATGTTTAGGAAGAACCTGCTAGTTCTCTATGTTGAGCACAGAGAAATATTGTCATGACTCCTTAGGAATCATGCCATGAGTGTCAACACGGGACACAGAAAAGTTGGGAATAGGTTTTATAGAAACATACAAGTTTCATAGGAAACCACTTGTCCAAAACGTTTAGCTGGGACAATCAAGGACTAGAGGAAGCAATAAAAGACTGTTTACACTTAGGATGGATGAGGTTAAGTAGATTGAACCTGTTAAGATAGTTAGGCAAAGTTACAAAACTTTAACACGTTGTTTTCAGGTCAGGCAAACTGAGTCTATTAAAACATTACTAGGAAAATCGCAATCAAAATTCTCACCTTTTTGAGATCATGCTTGTTACCAAGTTTCCCAGATGGTGGTAAGGTGGAAACTGTAAAATTATTCGGATCTTCACAATCACGGATTTTGGATTCCTTAATCAGAGAATCCAATTTCTTTTTTGCAATGTTCTCCACTCGCTTTCGATTGGTGGAAGCCTACAAATAGAGAAAGACAAGCAAGAGACACAAAACCTTGAGTTTCACTGCATAGAAACCCACGACAACAACAACATTAAATAAAGAAGAAAAGTACAAACAGCACCAAAATGATCTCTGTTGATTCTGAACAAACTGCTACATTTAGAGTTGCCATATCATCTGCATAGCTCAATATTATTTGGATTCTGAGCATGATCCTGGCACTCATTTGGAGAATAAGATGGTTTGTATTCTAAGTTATATCCTACATATAATTTTTGGAGAGAGGAAGAAATTGTCAGTGGTATCTCCGCACAGCAAGGCAAGGAAATGCATCGATCACAATCTCCTTTAAGCTATCAACTAATTTGTTGTACATTCATTTACATTAGAAGCTAAGCACATCGTTAAAACTGCTTCCTCTCCATCCGGCAGCTACATCACGAACACAGAACACGCTGTTATCAGCATTAGTCCACACCTCCTGCATTCCAGAGTGACGTATGACGTATGACGCACTACACTTCATCCATTGCTCTCTGCACTAAGATTTATGACCTCTCTAGAAGTGCTGATTCCCTTCAGGGTTCAGTTAACCCTTTCCACACAGTAATTACACTCGGCACATAGCATTGCATTTTAAAACATATATTAAACATATATACATACTTTGAAATCTACATTACACATTTTCAAAACACATCAGCAGAAATACCATGGGATTTACCTCTTTGAAGAGTCAGATATCCATTTCCTAAATGTTTAGTATTGTACTAAAAAAAGTTTACACACTTTGATACGAGGGTTGAATGAAAAGTAATGCCTCCACCTTTGTAACTCCTCAACAGATGGCAGTACTGGTATGCGGCAGGTACTGACTTGTTCAGTAGACTCTCCTCTACAGTTCCATTTTGGCAGGAAGCCTTAGCATTGAACGGTTGTGTTGTTAAAGTGAAAAGTAATGCCTCCACCTTCATCACTCCTCAACAGATGGCAGTACTGGTATGCGGCAGGTACTAGCTTCTTCAGTAGACTCTCCTCCACAGTTCCATTTTGGCAAGAAGCCTTAGCATTGAGTGGTTGTGTTGTTAGAGTGAAAAGTAATGCCTCCATTTTCGTCACTCCTCAACAGATGGCAGTACTGGTATGTGGCAGGTACTGGCTTGTTCAGTAGACTCTCCTCTACAGTTCCATTTTGGCAGGAAGCCTTAGCATTCAACGGTTGTGTTGTTAAAATGAAAATTAATGCCTCCATTTTTGTCACTCCTCAACAGATGGCAGAACTGGTATGCGGCAGGTACTGGCTTGTTCAGTAGACTCTCCTCTACAGTTCCATTTTGGCAGGAAGCCTTAGCATTGAACGGTTATGTTGTTAAAGTGCGAAGTATGGAACCCTGCGCAGACGGTCAGACAATGTGACTTAAGCAATGTGCAGTCATTGAATTCTTGACAGCAGACAAGGACATCTAATCACCTCTCAACAAAAGATTGCCCCAGGCACTGCCAGGCCATCAAATGCTAATCAAGGTGGTCAGCTGAAACATTCACACCTAGAACAAAATTTGGCTACCAGTATTTAAAAAAACTCTAAAATTACAACAGCAAAACAACAGAGAGGAAACAAACAAGGACATCTAATCACCTCTCAACAAAAGATTGCCCCAGGCACTGCCAGGTATTCAGATGCTAATCAAGGTGGTCAGTTGAAACATTCCCACCTAGCTCCAGCAGACAAGAGTCCTTTGTCCCACAGATATAAAACCCTTTTTTCCTACTTCCAACAGACCTCGCTACCTCTGAGGATGCTTGCCATAGATGCAGGCGAAACGTCAGGAGAGAATGCCTCTAGAACATGGCCATATAGCCCAAAAAAACCCACAACAACCCCAAAACAATCCCTATTTTCCCCTATGTTTCAAAACGGCCCTTCCATGCATTCCAGAGGCTGATTGCCTCTGGAAATCTGGATGCCGCTCGCAGAAAGTTTTGCAAAAGCACAGATGAAACAAATTGCAAGCTAATTAAGATAAAGGTGATAAAGCAGAAACAAATGTAGATCAGCTCGTTTGAAAAAAACAATACAAACGAAACTTAATGAGCAACACAATACGGCAAAGGCAAGAGGCCCTGCTTGGAAAGAACAAGGGTTCTTTCGAAAGTCCCATCTGCGCTAAATAAGGTGTTGGATCTTGCTAATTGTTATGCTGGAGCAAGCGAGCCTGTTTAATTATCAATGTTTTAATCTTGTTTTAACTTTTGCACCTTGTGGGTTCTTAACGATATTTTTTCAAGGGGGGAAAATGATGTAAGCAGCTTTGAGTCCCAAACTGGGAAAAGCGAGAATGGAAATAATAAGCCTGACAGCAGGGAAGCAATCACGGTGCCATTGGCTTTAATGACCTCAGTATTGTTCCTGCGAGCGGGAAGAAAAATCGCTTATTCATCTGATAACATGCTTATCACCATCCCTGAGTACCCTCAACAGGGCTATTAAGCAAAAGAGAAAACTTAAGGGAGGAAAAAGTAGTAAAAAGAAAGTTAATACAAGCCAAATACTTACTTACTTAGGCGATCCCTCGTTGTCCGAGTAGGATAATCTTCCAGGGTGGGTCCCTAGGTGACTGTGGAGCCCTATTCTTGACCTGCATCTTCTCCCGCAGTGAGGGCATCGGTTTCCAGGTGGAAAGTGGTCCCAGTCGGGGTTGGCTTGACATGCCTTTCCCTTGGCATGTTTCTCCCTTTCTGCAGCACTGCTGGTCACAGCTGACCTCCAGCTGGAGCGCTCGAGGGCCAGGGCTTCCCAGTTCTCAGTGTCTATGCCAGAATTCTTAAGGTTGGCTTTGAGCCCATCTTTCAATCTCTTTTCCTGTCCTCCAACATTCCGTTTTCCATTCTTGAGTTCAGAGTAGAGTACCTGCTTTAGTAGACAGTGCTTGGGCATCTGGACAACGTGGCCGGTCCAGCAGAATTGATGGCAGAGAACCATCTCTACAATGCTGGTGGTCTTTGCTTCTTCCAGCATGCTGATGTTTGTCTGCTTATCTTCCCAAGAGATTTGCAGGATTTTCCAGAGGCAGCTCTGATGGAATCGTTCCAGAAGTTGCAACAAAAAAATAACAAAGCCAGCGGAACTGATGGGATCCCTGCTGTAATCTTTAAAGAGGGAGGACCTGAGCTGACACAACAACTCCACCAACTCATAGAAAAAGTGTGGGTGACCAAGAAAATCCCAGCAGATTTCAAGGATGCCACCATCATCACCCTCTTCAAAAAAGGGGAAAGAACAGACTGCGGAAACTATCGAGGTCTCTCCCTCCTAACCTCCGCTGGGAAAATCCTCGCAAGAATCCTTGCAAATCACCTTCTGCCCCTCTCAGAAGACACCCTCCCAGAATCCCAGAACGGCTTCCGCCCCTCCAGAGGAACAAGCCGAATATCCCTGATCTGAAATGTATGGAACCGGAATCCCTGTATTTATATAATGTTTTATACTAGGATGGTTTTATGCTTTAGGCTTTTTAAGTCTCTTCCGCTGTGTTTTCTAGTGTTTTGATGAGTGATGGTCACTTGTTGGCCTGATAGGTGTCTTGTGTCCAAATTTGGTGTTAATTCGCCCAGTGGTTTTTGAGTTATGTTAATCCCACAAACGAACATTACAGTTTTATTTATAGAGATATATACTAGGGCTGGGCGGTTTCGTTTCGTAATTTCGTAATTCGTTAAAAATTCGTTATTTTTTTATAACGAAGCGATATTGAACCATTCAGGAGCAACTAAAAAACGAAACGAATTTTTCCAATTCGTTTCGTTATTGTTTCGTTATTGATTCGTTATTGATTCGTAAATGTTTCGTTATTATTTCCGCATGTCTGGTGCAAGTTTTAGGGTTGCTGTTTGTTTTCTCAGTGAAAAAAAATATAATTATCACACCAACAGTCAACAACAGAGGGAGAGGGAAGCTTCAGAAGTTTTTTTAGCGTATTGCGCGATCGCGGCCGCCATTAACGAATCGATTCGTAATTGTTTCGTAATTGTTTTATGATTTCCGAAATTTCGTAAATATCGAACTTTTTTTAAGGAAAATTTCGGAATTCTTTTAAATAACGAAATGCAAAAAACCCCTAAAAACGAATCGAGTTTAGAAACAAATTTTTCCGTGTTTGGACAGCCCTAATATATACGTTATGCACATAAGCCAAAGATTTGTGCATCTGGTATTGCGTCGTAAGTACGAATCATACAAAACTGATCCGACTTACTCTAAATGTCAATACTTACATCTCCATTCATCAGTTTACAGTCATCGTCCATCTCATCTGCGCTGTCCTCATCGGACACTTCTCCTTCTTCCACGTCCTCACTAATGTTGGCTGGAAGTTTCTTTCCCTGGAAGGATCAAGGGAACGTCAAGCGGTTAGTATTTATTTCATTGACAGGATTCCTATCCCGCTTTCCTCACCCAAAGGGGAGACTCAAAGCGGTCTACACATAACGGGCAAAGCTTCAATGCCATGCATTGGACACTGCTGCGATGCCAATCCATAACAACCACAATAATGAATGACAATTAAGCATAAATCATAATTAGACAGTACATATGCAATGATTAAAACAATACATTATAAAAACAGTCTCGCTAGTCGTATTGTCATTCTAGTCCGTGTCCTTTAAACTCTACAAACATCGACTGTCCGAAGGCCTAGGTTTCAAAGCCATGATTTCAATTTCTTTCTAAAAGCCAGGAGGGAGGGAGCAGATCTTACCTCATTTGGGAGTGTGTTCCGTAGGCAAGGGGCCACCACCGAGAAGGCCCTGTCACTCGTCCCCGCCAGACGCATTTGCGCAATTGACGGGAGCGAGAGCAAGGCCTTCCCGGATGACCTTAGATTACGAGATGGGACGTAGGGGCGGATGCGTTCGGACAAGCAAGCTGGGCCAGAACCGTATAGAGCAGTGTTTCACCATCTTCCGAATGCCGCGACCCCTTAATACAGTTCCACATGTTGTGGTGACCCCCCAAACATAAAATTATTTTCATTGCTACTTCATAACATCTACATGAAACCGCTGGGAGAGGTCATCTGGAGTTTTGGAGTTGGGTGCCATCTTTATGCGGATGACACACAACTCTACTACTCCTTTCCACCAAATTCCAAGGAGGCTTCTCGGGTGCTGGACGAGTGCCTGGCCGCTGTGTCTATCTGGATGAGGAGGAACAAGCTGAAGATCAATCCCGACAAGACAGAGGTCCTCCTGGTTGATCGTAAACCAGATCGGGGTATAGAGTGGCAACCTGTGTTGGTCGGGGTTACACTCCTCCTGAAGCCACAGGTCCGCAGTTTGGAAGTCCTCCTGGATTCTTCGCTTACACTTGAGCCTCAGGTGTCGGTGGTGGCCGGGAGGGCTTTTGCACAACTAAGACTTGTGCACCAGCTACGACCGTACCTCGCTAAGGCTGATTTGGCCGGGGTGGTCCACGCCTTAGTCACCTCCAGACTGGATTACTGCAATGCACTCTACGTGGGGCTGCCCTTGAAAATGGCTCGGAAACTCCAATTGGTCCAACGGGCAGCAGCCAGGATGTTAACTGGGGCCCATTACAGAGAGAGGTCATCCCTCCTGTTTAAGGAGCTCCACTGGCTGCCGTTTATTTTCCGAGCCCAATTCAAGGTGCAGGTGCTCACCTACAAAGCCCTGAACGGTTTGGGACCTGCCTACCTGCGTGACCGTCTCGCTGTCTACGAACCCACACGCTCACTCCGGTCATCAGGAGAGGCCCTGCTTGTGATCCCGCCCGCGTCACAAGCGCATTTGGTGGGGACACGAGATAGGGCCTTCTCTCTGGTGGCCCCCCACCTCTGGATTGCCCTCCCGAAAGACCTCAGACAAGCCCCTACATTGGCAGTCTTCAGGAAGAAGTTGAAAACCTGGCTGTTCCAATGTGCCTTTTCAGACTAGGAACCCCAGTACCAAATCCCAGAAGCACTTTAGTTAGAACCAAGATCACCGCACACCGCACTTATATTATAATCCCATATCCCTCCGACATATCAGCACTTTTAATCCTGTACCCCTACTCCGGCCGGCTCAGTTTTAATAATGTCTTGTTGTACTGCTTTTGTTATTGTTTTGGCTTAACTGTTTATTTGCTATGTATTGTATTGTTGTATTGTGTTGGGCTCCGGCCCTGTTGTAAGCCGCATCGAATCCCTTGGGAAATGCTAGCAGGGTACAAATAAAGTTATAATAATAATAATAATAATAATAATAACTATAATTTTGCTACTGTTCTTTAATCGTTATGTAAATATCTGATATGCAGGATGTATTTCCATTCACTGGACCAAATTTGGCACAAATACCCGACACACCCAAATTTGAATATTGGTGGGGTTGCGGGGGTTGATTTTTTCATTTGGGAGTTGTAGTTGCTGGCATTTATAGTACACCTCCAATCAAAAAGTCCTCTGAACACCACCAACAATGGAACTGAACCAATCTTGGGACACAGAACTCCCATGACCAACAGAAAATACTGGAAGGGTTTGGTGGGCATTGACCTTGAGTTTGGGAGTTGTAGTTCACCTACACCCAGAGAGCACTGTGGACTCAAACAATGATGGATCTAGATCTGGAGTTTGGGGAAAACAAACCTTGACATTTGGGAGTTGAAGTTGCTGGGATTTATAGTACACCTACAATCAAAGAGCATGCCGAACTCCACCAACAATGGAATTGAACCAATCTTGGCACACAGGACTCCCCTGACCAACAGAAAATACTGGAAGGGTTTGGTGAGCTTTGACCTTGAGTTTGGGAGTTGTCGTTCACCTACATCCAGAGAGCACTGTGGACTCAAACAATGATGGATCTGGATCTGGAGTTTGGGGAAAACAAACCTTGACATTTGGGAGTTGAAGTTGCTGGGATTTATAGTTTACCTACAATCAAAGGGCATTCTGAACCCGACCAACAATAGAATTGGGCCAAACTTCCCACACAGAACCCCCCATGGCCATCAGAAAGTACTGTGTTTTCAGATGGCCTTTGGTGACCCCTCTGACACCCCCTCATGACCCCTCCAGGGGTCCCGACCCCCAGGTTGAGAAACCCTGGTATAGAGCTTTATAGGTCAAACCCAG
Organism: Anolis sagrei; assembly: GCF_037176765.1. Lineage (NCBI taxonomy): Eukaryota > Metazoa > Chordata > Lepidosauria > Squamata > Anolidae > Anolis > Anolis sagrei. Next base: position 476,898 of record NC_090033.1, read on the forward strand.
CACTTTGAATTGGGCTCAGAGATGGACTGGCAGCCAGTGGAGCTGGCTCAACAGGGGGTTGGTATGTTCCCTGTATGTCGCCCCAGTTAGTAATCTGGCTTCCGCCAGTTGGACTAGCTGAAGTTTCCGAACAGTCTTCAAAGGCAGCCCCACGTACAGCGCGTTGCAGTAATCTATTCAGGATGTAACCAGAGCGTGGACAACCATAGACAGATCAGACTTCCCAAGGTGCACAAATTTTAACTGTGCGAATGCTCCCCTGGTCACCGCCGAAACCTGGGCTTCCAGGCTGAGCGATGAGTCCAGGATCACCCCCAAGCTACGAACCTGCGTCTTCAGGGGGAGTGTCACCCCTTCCATCCAACACAGGCTGTAACCCTCTGCCCTGTTCGGCCTTGCAACTGACCAGGAGTGCCTCTGTCTTGTCTGGATTCAGTTTCAATTTGCTAGCCCTCATCCAGTCCCACACAGCTGCCAAGCACCAGTTCAAGGTCTGGACAGCCTCCTTGGTGACAGGTGGGAAGGAGCAAACTAGAGGAACTACAGCATCAAATGGCATTTTAGCAAGGATTGAAGAATATCATGAATAAGCCCTATGAGGAGCGGCTTAGGGAACTGGGCATGTTTAGCCTGAAGAAGAGAAGGCTGAGAGGAGATATGATGAGAGCCATGTATAAGTATGTGAGAGGAAGCCACAGGGAGGAGGAGGGAGCAAGCTTGTTTTCTGCTTCCTTGGAGACTAGGACGCAATGGGACAATGTCTTCAAACTACAAGAGAGGAGATTCCATCTGAACATGAGGAAGAACTTCCTGACTGTGAGAGCCGTTCAGCAGTGGAACTCTCTGCCCCGGAGTGTGGTGGAGGCTCGTTCTTTGGAAGCTTTTAAGCAGAGGCTGGATGGCCATCTGTCAGGGGTGATTTGAATGCAATATTCCTGCTTCTTGGCAGAATGGGGTTGGACTGGATGGCCCATGAGGTCTCTTCCAACTCTTTGATTCTATGATTCTATGATTCTATAATACATGATATTATGTATTTCTGTATCTTATCTAAGTTCCACCGCTTCTCCATTTCTTCTTCATGATAGTTGTTGCAGGATAGGACGAGAGTGCAACATTGTGAGGCTTTTACCCAGACTCCATTAAACGATATTCGACAAGACCTTAAAACAGCATCTTCATATATGCATTAGTAGGATGCTAAGAGTAATGCGCCACCTCACAGATGATAAACCGATACCTTCAAGAGGCTTAACAAGCCCTTACTTACGCCCACCTTCTCTTGGTAGGAGGGATGATTCTTAAGTGCTTGAAAGAATATCCCGCAATGCTCCATGAATCTAGGATGCTTTTGCTCAGAGACCATTTTTATGACAGCAATGAAACAATTTGTGGGCAGGGAGGAGAAAAGGGGGACAAAAATCTTGATGATTACAGGAGCTTGCAGACTTAGACGTGAGATTAACTTATACAAGAGTTGTGCTGGTATGGCTGTACCAGGAGCTCCAACTCCTTTTCCTTCCTATTGAGTGTTTGCATGTATTCCAAAGTTCCATGCATTTTGCAATAAGGTTGCAATCATAGGGCCAATGATCCATCAATTATCATTAGGTTCTTTAGTTCCGCCCCTTTTTCTGGGTTAAGGAGGGGGAAAGGGGACCTCTAGTTCAGTTCACACAGAGAAGCCTTTTGTACAGGACGTGAGTCAGTTCCACCTGTAGAAAGCTTCGTCTTTTACAGCTTTGCTGGGGGGATTCAGCCCCAGAGCTCTACAGAGAACGACAGCACAGCCTTGGTTGGGGAATTTAGTTCCACAGCAATACAGCCAGCCTTTGCTGGGAATTGAAAGCCTTCTTTCCTCTTGGACATCTACTAAAGGACTCTGTTTGGTAAGGACCACTCACAGCAGCCATAACGCAAATTGGAACCGGGTGTAGGAGCCCCCCGCCAGCAAAGCCTAAATATAGATTGCCCAAGGAGTGGTCAAGGATTTCCCTTGTAGGAGAAAGAAACAGTTTATGAAGAAAGTTGCCTGTCCCTTGTGGACAAGATCTAAGCAAGCCACCAGTTGATTCAAAGCCTTTTGAAGTATTTGTTTGATTTATTGCAGATTTAAGCAACAAGAAAAACTTTGTTGAACTTTTTAAGTCTTTAAAAGAACTTTGTGTGGGGAAATCCGAAAGGCCTCTCAGCCGAGGCACCCCCGGCGTCCCGTTGGGCATTCAGAAAACACGTCCTGTCTACAGACTCTTTCACAGGCCCAGCGCGTGACAGCATGATTGTTTCCTTTTGACCCTTCTGGCCAATTTTTGATATGACCCATGGATGAATCAAGGCTCTTTCCTTGGAGAAGGGTAAACACCATGGTTTTCTATGGGTGAGCAGATGGCAACTGGTAGGTGCCATATGTTCTGTATATCAAAATCTAGAGCTAATAGGGTGAAACTGGTTGCCGCTGTCATTTCCCCACCCAGAAATTAAAAAAGGCCAAAAGTAGCATCACGGTGGAGAGAGTAGAGAGAGTCGATGCTTCTTTTGGGTTCTCCACTTCATTCAGAAAAGGCCATTGTTCCTTTTTTGTAAGATATAGTATTCACATTGACCTGTGGGTGTTAACCTTGGTTTTGGAGGCCTTTGTTGTAGTCTGACAAGCAACCAAGGGTTTTTCTGAATGTTCAGAGAATGAGGGAGATAAAGTGAGGAGTCTGTGAGTGATCGAAGAGAACTGCAGGCAGACGAGGCCAATGTTTTGGATTCTTTTGCTCATTCCGAGGCAACGGGGAAAGGGAAAGTTCCAGTTCCCTTGAGAAAAGGTTTTGAGTCGATCGGGAGTTTTCCAGGGATAATAGATTAGGCCTGAGAACACAGGGAGTTCTCAGCGAAAACTAAATAAACCGGCAAACTAAATATTCTCAGCGAAACTGAGATAAGATTCTGAGGTCCAGATGTATCAGGCATGATGTCATGGGTGTCTTAGAAGGCTTAAATTAAGTGGTTTGACTTCAGGTCTCTTGTTGCTATAGGAGATCAATCTCCTGTTAATTGTTCCTGTATTGTCAAAATTCCTGTTACATGTTCCTGTTTTCATGCTCATGGATGTACTATTGGATTAATTCCGTGTTTCTTGGGTTCTTTGGCTTTGTGTTCTATCCTGGCATTTTTGAATTATTGCACCACCTGCTATTCGCCAGGAAGTAGCAGCCAGCAATGAAAGGACCATGGCATTGACATCTCCGGCCCATCCTCTGTTTGGATATCAGCCAGCAAGCCAATGCCTTAAGTCAAGGAATAGTTTCCTAAGATCTACAGAGATACTCATAGGAACACCTTAGCAAGCGAGAGTCCAAAAGAGGCAGGTCAAAACCCAGAACCTCAATCAGTGGCTGAGACCGGAGGAGACACTCCCAGACACAGAAGGCTGGATGACTTGGAAAGTGCTGAACAGGCTGCACTTTAGCACCACGAGATGCAGAGCTAAGAAATGGGGCTACCAAGTGGAGTCCATGACGTTTGAATGTGGAGAAGAGCAAACCACAGACCACTTACTACAATGCGGTCTGAGCCCTGGCACATGCACAATCGAGGACCTTCTCACAGCGACACCAGATGCACTCCAAGTGGCCAGATTCTGGTCAAAGAACATTTAGTATAATGCCAAGTTTTTTACTTTGTTTGTGATTGTTCCATACATTATAATTGTATTCTCAGAGATTGCCCTGTTTCTCCAATGTGGAGTGCATGTGGGATTGGTGGCAAAGGATGCCCATGTCACATTGGAGGATGAGATGGTAAAGAATGTCTTTCCGCCTACTGCAAGGCAGCATCTCAGCCGGAGACAAGTTGCACACCAAATGAGGAGATGGACCCCAGCCAGCAGGAACCGAGGAGAGAAAGAGGAGAGGGAAGGGACAAAGCTAGCCGCCAGCCTGAGACTCACCTGAGGCTCATTTCAAAGCTTCACGCTACATGGCATTAGATGTTGATTGACATTCGGAGGAGTCCAGAGAGACACCGGAGGTCAGACACAGTCAAACACGGTTATTTATTTAGACCAAAAATAACAAAGACATCTTTGGCAGTCTGCACTGGCTGCAGCCTCCACAAACCGACACCCGCAGCAGAAACTCACCTTTGCCACTCTTAGGAATATTAATAGATTAGTAATATTATGATTATTACCACCGCCTCCTCCTGAGAAAAATGTATCATATCACAAAGGACGACCACCTCACCCGCCTCATAGGAAACCTGCTACAAAACAGGAGCTTTTTTGTTGAGTTCCAGGGCCAGAGAAGCAGATGGTGGAAACAGAAGAATGGCCTGCCTCGGGAGCGTGCTTGCTCCATCCATGTTCAACATCTACACAAATGACCAGCCACTGCCAGAAGGGACAGAGAGCTTCATCTATGCTGATGATCATGCCATTACCGCTCAAGCAGGGAGCTTTGAGATGGTTGAACAGAAGCTCCCCGAAGCTCTAGGTGCCCTTACTGCCTATTACAGGGGAAACCAGCTGATCCCTAATCCATCTAAAACACAGACATGTGCCTTTCATCTCAAGAACAGAGAAGCATCCTGAGCTCTGAGGATTATGACCTGGGAAGAAATCCCACTGGAGCATTGCAGTGCACCCAAATACCTGGGAGTCACCTTGGACCGTGCTCTGACCTACAGGAAGCACTGCCTGAACATCAAGCAAAAAGTGGGTGCTAGAAACAATATCATACGAAAGCTGACTGGCACAACCTGGGGATCACAACCAGACACAGTGAAGACATTTCCCCTTGCGCTGTGCTACTCTGCAGCTGAGTATGCTTGCCCAGTGTGGAACACATCTCACCACACTAAAGCAGTGGATGTGGCTCTTAATGAGACATGCCGCATAATCACGGGGTGTCTGCGCCCTACACCACTGGAGAAACTACACTGTTTGGCTGGTCTTGCACCACCTGACATCCGCCGGGAAGTGGCAGCCAATAGTGAAAGGACCAAGGCAGAGACATCTCCAGCTCATCCCCTGTTTGGGTATCAGCCAGCACATCAACGACTTAAATAAAAAAATAGTTTTCTTAGATCTACAGAGACTCGCTGGAACACCTCAACACTGGACGTAAATATTTAATATTTAATATTTTTATTAATATTTTCAAAAACCCGCGAAACAGCGAGTCCGTGAAAAGTGAACCGCGAAGTAGCGAGGGAACACTGCCTATCTCGTTTGCTGGGCCATACTGTGTTTTTGTATCAGTAAAATAATAATAATAGTTGTGTGTGGGCAATGAATATTTCCTTACCTTGACCAAGATTTTCCCTTTCAAATTCTCCGGGGAAGGCAGTTTTGTGGGATCTTCATTCCTCACGGAAGACAGGTCCAGCTTGTCCCCCAAAACTTCAGTGAGATACTGGGCCATCTTTTTCTGCTGGGCGACGCTGCAGTGATTCTCAATGGACAAAATGACCGGGTATCTGGTTGGGGGGAACAAACAAGCAAGACATCGTTATGACTTCATATTTTCCTTAATGCGCCCACACATACACATTCATTGTCCTGACATTAAATCCAGTCATGTCTGATTCTGGGGTGTGGTGCTCATTTCCATTTCTAAGCCGAAGAGCCAGAGTTGTCCATAGACACCTCCAAGGTCATGTGGCCAGTGTTCACAGGAAGATGGTATGTATGGCACAGGTTCCAGTGGATCATCTGAGCAAGGGTGTTGTGCCTCTGCTTGGAGTCTGTCTGCGCGATCTTCTTGCAGCAGCTGAGGATGTCATCTATTGTTTCATCTGCTTCCTTGCAGAGTCTACACTTGGGATCTGTCGTCGACTTTTCAATTCTTGCTTTGATGACGTTTGTGGCACAAGTTCCAGTGCATCACCTGAGCAAGGGTGTTGTGCCTCTGCTTGGAGTCTGTCTGCGTGATCTTCTTGCAGCACCTGAGGATGTGCTGCTTCTTTGCAGAGTCTACACTTGGGATCTGCCGTCGAGTTTTCAATTCTTGCTTTGATGGCATTTGTGGCGCAAGTTCCAATGCATCATCTGAGCAAGGGTGTTGTGCCTCTGCTTGGAGTCTGTCTGCGCGATCTTCTTGCAGCAGCTGAGGATGTCATCTATTGTTTCATCTGCTTCCTTGCAGAGTCTACACTTGGGATCTGTCGTCGACTTTTCAATTCTTGCTTTGATGACGTTTGTGGCACAAGTTCCAGTGCATCACCTGAGCAAGGGTGTTGTGCCTCTGCTTGGAGTCTGTCTGTGTGATCTTCTTGCAGCACCTGAGGATGTGCTGCTTCTTTGCAGAGTCTACACTTGGGATCTGCCGTCGAGTTTTCAATTCTTGCTTTGATGGCATTTGTGGCACAAGTTCCAATGCATCATCTGAGCAAGGGTGTTGTGCCTCTGCTTGGAGTCTGTCTGCGCGATCTTCTTGCAGCAGCTGAGGATGTGCTGCTTCTTTGCAGAGTCTACACTTGGGATCTGCCGTCGAGTTTTCAATTCTTGCTTTGATGGCATTTGTGGCGCAAGTTCCAATGCATCATCTGAGCAAGGGTGTTGTGCCTCTGCTTGGAGTCTGTCTGTGTGATCTTCTTGCAGCACCTGAGGATGTGCTGCTTCTTTGCAGGGTCTGTCTGTCTGCGCGATCTTCTTGCAGCAGCTGAGGATGGGATCTATTGTTTCGCCTGCTTCCTTGCAGAATCTACACTTGGGATCTGTCGTCAACTTTTCAATTCTTGCTTTGATGGCATTTGTGGCGCAAGTTCCAATGGATCATCTGAGCAAGGGTGTTGTGCCTCTGCTTGTAGTCCGTCTATGTGATCTCCTTGCAGCAGCTGAAGATGTGCTGCTTCTTTGCAGTCTACACTTGGATCTGTGGTCGACTTTACAATTCTTGCTTTGATGGTGTTTGTGGCACACGTTCCGATGGATCACTGGAGCAACCGTGTTGTGCCTCAGCTTGGAGTCTGTCTGGCGATCTTCTTGCAGTAGCTAAGGATGGGATCTGTGGTTTCGCCTGCTTCCTTGCAGAGTCTACACTTGGGATCTGTTGTCGACTTTTTAATTCTGGTTTGGATGGCCTTGGTTCTTTGCAGAGTCTACACTTGGGATCTGCTGTTGACTCTTCAATTCTTGCTTTGATGGTGTTTGTGGCACACGTTCCAATGGATCACTGGAGCAACTGTGTTGTGCCTCAGCTTGGAGTCTGTCTGGTGATCTTCTTGCAGCAGCTAAGGATGGGATCTGTGGTTTCGCCTGCTTCCTTGCAGAGTCTACAATTGGGATCTGTTGTCGACTTTTCAAATCTGGCTTGGATGGCCTTGGTTCGAATGGCTTGTTCTTGGGCTGCCAGGATCAGGCCCTCCTTTCGTCTCCTTTTTCAGAATTCCATTTGTGAGCCACAGCCATGTTTTTTCTTTGTCCATTTCGCTCTCAATTTTTCCCAGGAACTGTCCATGGAGAGCCTTCTTTATCATCATCATCATCATCATCATCAATTATTATCTATTATTATTATCATCTATTATTGTTGTTTTGTTGTTGTTATTATTATTATTATTATCAATTATTATTATTATTATCAATTATTTATTATTATTATTATTATTATTATTATTATTATAGCAGCAGCATCAAATTAGAAGCACACTGTATTCTGACTGGAGCATCTCCCAAGGTCTTGGATGCCTTTCAGACAAAATATTCCAAATAGGAACCCAGACCCATCCAAAGAAGGACGTTGTGTCAGAGAAGAGTCATTTCAGAAGATCCAGCCACTCCTGGCGTCACATTGCGGAGGACAGACTTTGCCAGCCAATCAATCAAACCTCAGGCTTTATTTGGGTTTTCGGGATCTATTTTTAGATTCTCCAGGCTTAGGCGCCCAAAACGTCACGTACAGCTTGAAGCGCATCAATATGGCTTTGGGAGGAAGGGGAGTCAAGGTGAGCGGCAAAGAAAGGCAAATTGGCCCTCGACATTCGGTTAGCACGGTTTCAGATTGTGACGTCCCCCCCGCTACACACACACACACCCCAATAAAATATGCTACGCATTGCCTGCATTATATTCATCAAAGATCTACTCTTGCTGGTACAAAGCACAAGGAAATAATTAACAGATGTCCATCAGGAAATGCAGGACTCAGTGACACCAATGGATTGATGACCTCCAGCCCAGGATCCCCTTTTCATTGAATTGAGCCTTGTCCAGGGATCTTCTACCCTATGCACTAATGATGATGACAATAATAATGATGGTAATCATGGGTTAAACCCTTGTGACCTGAAGGTTGGCAGTTCGAATCCCTGGGACAGGGTGAGCTCCTGCTGTTAGCCCAGCTCCTGCCAACCTAGCAGTTTGAAAACATGAAAATGTGAGTAGATAAATAGGAACCGCCTCAGCAGGAAGGCAAACAGGGGCTGGCCACGCGAGATAAATAGAGATAAACACCTCCCTCAGAGCCAGAGATGAGCTCTGCCTCCAAAAGCCAGAAATGAAAGGGGAAGCCTTTGCCTTTGTCTGTGTATCTTTGTTTCATTGTATCAGGGCAATGAATGTTTGCCTGTGTTTGTGTTTGTATATATGCTGAAATCCGCTCTGAGTCTCCTCAGGGAGATAGGGCAGAAGATAAATAATAATAATAACTTTACTGATACAAAACACAGTATGTCACAGCAAACGAGATCTATATGCTGGACCTATATTATTATTATTATTATTATTATTATTATTATTATTATTATTATTGCAGGAGCTGCGGTGGCACTACGGGTTAAACTGTTGAATTGTTGAACTGTTGACCTAAAGGTTGGTGTTTTGAAGCCATGAGTCAAGGTGAGCTCCCACTGTTAGCCCTAGCTCCTGTCAACCTAGCAGTTCAAAAATATGCAAATTTGATAGATAGATACACCTCGGTGGGAAGGTACGCATGCAGCCATGCTGGCAATTAGGACCAGGAGGCATCTACAAACATTAGGCTCCTCAGAATTGAAATCGAAAAAGAGCACCTCCCCATGGTCAGAGTTGAGAACCTCTTCCAGAAGCTGGGGATGAAAGGGGAAGCCTGTACCTTTGTCTGTGTATTGTGTGAAATTGTGTTATTTCGCTGTATTAAAGACATTGAATGTTTGCCTATATTGGTGGATACTGCAATCTGCTGACTCCCCTCGGGGAGATAGAGCGGAATATAAATAAAGTATATTATTATTATTATTATTATTATTATTATTATTATTATTATAATAAAAGGTTTGGCAATTCCCAACATGGGAAAGTTAACTGTCCCCATTCCCTCCTCATATCAGACATTCCCAAGCATCACAATACAAATAATGCAATTAAACCAACTTAATTTAAATGAAGAATCCATAGGAATACATACTCGCTCCGGATAAAGGCATACTTGTTGATGGTTTCAATCACGTCTTTGAAAAGTATCTTGGAGGTCAGCGTGTAGCCGTGGTGGACAATGGGTTCACCATCCGGACCATCCCAACAATCAACTGCAAGGCAAGACAAAGAGAATGGGAGTACATTTGGGTTTCAGATCCAAATCCTATACTTTGCGAGCTGGAAATGATTTCTGAAAAAAGACGCAACGAAGGAATTGAGAACTTGGTTAAGGCATATTTCCTGATTGAGAAAATCTGTTGTTATCACTGATTCAAGACTGGTGATAACGGTGAGCTTCCCCACCAGGAATACAAGTAGCACAGGAAAAGTCATTGTCCTGTCTTCGATCTCAGCTTGGAGAGCCTATGAGATGTCTTGTATTCCCAACAGATTTACACAAACGGGCAGCAAACTTGCAGACTGAAGGCAGGAACCAATGGTTGAAGGAAACTTCTTGGGAAGTAATAGGCAACTCTGCGTAGAACTCCCTGACTGAGAGGTCCACCACTCAGATCATGTCTAGTAGGCATGGTTAGGTTCGGCCGGAATCTTCGTAATTCAGAATAAATTTGGAAAGATTTGCTTTTTGAAGCGATTTTGATGTTTTTAAGGAAAGCGGAAGTCCCTTTGCCCTTCTGAAGCTTTTTCCGCCATTTCTGTTACGAAGTTGGAAATTATGGTCTCAATCCTGCCTTTCCTCTCCCCTCGCTTCTGGTCTCAAGCCTGGGAAGCGTCTTACACCAGACTGGATGAATTTCCTGCCTTTCCTCTCCCCTCGCTTCTGGTCTCCAGCCTGGGAAGCGTTTTAAACCAGACTGGATGGATTTCCTGCCTTTCCTCTCCCCTCGCTTCTGGTCTCGAGCCCGGCAAGCGTTTTAAACCAGACTGGATGAATATCGCGCCTTTCTTCTCCCCTCGCTTCTCTTCTCAAGCCCGGGAAGCGTTTTGAACCAGACTGGATGGATTTCCTGCCTTTCTACTCCCCTCACTTCTGGTCTCGAACCTGGGAAGCATTTCAAACCAGACTGGATGAATTTCCTGCCTTTCCTCTCCCCTCGTTTCTGGTCTCAAGCCTGGGAAGTATTTTAAACCAGACTGGATGGATTTCCTGCCTTTCCTCTCCCCTCGCTTCTGGTCTCGAGCCCGGCAAGCGTTTTAAACCAGACTGGATGAGTATCGCACCTTTCTTCTCCCCTCGCTTCTCTTCTCAAGCCCGGGAAGCGTTTTAAACCAGACTGGATGGATTTCCTGCCTTTCCTCTCCCCCCGCTTCTGGTCTCGAGCCCGGCAAGCGTTTTAAACCAGACTGGATGAATATCGCGCCTTTCTTCTCCCCTCGCTTCTCTTCTCAAGCCCGGGAAGCGTTTTATACCAGACTGGATGGATTTCCTGCCTTTCTACTCCCCTCACTTCTGGTCTCGAACCTGGGAAGCATTTCAAACCAGACTGGATGAATTTCCTGCCTTTCCTCTCCCCTCATTTCTGGTCTCAAGCCTGGGAAGTATTTTAAACCAGACTGGATGGATTTCCTGCCTTTCCTCTCCCCTCGCTTCTGGTCTCGAGCCTGGGAAGCGTTTTAAACCAGACTGGATGAATTTCCTGCCTTTCCTCTCCCCTCGCTTCTGGTCTCCAGCCTGGGAAGCGTTTTAAACCAGACTGGATGAATTTCCTGCCTTTCCTCTCCCCTCGCTTCTGGTCTCCAGCCTGGGAAGCATTTTAAACCAAACTGTATTAATTTCCTGCTTTTATTCTCCCCTCGCTTCTGGTCTCCAGCCTGGGAAGCATTTTAAACCAGACTGGATGGATTTCCTACCTTTCCTCTCCCCTCGCTTCTGGCGTAAAAGAACTACTTTCAAAGCAAAAATCACCCAATGAAATAGGAAATAACACTTTCAAACCATTAAGGAAGGATTTGTAAGTCTCTAAAGTTTCGAAAAGTTTTGAACATATTTTTCACAGACCCCAGAAATGAGGCAGCCTGAGGCCTGTTGCTGCCTGCGTGGCTCCGGAGGCTCTGCAGGGGTCTGTGGAGGCCAGGGAGGCAGGCAGGTGCCCTTGAGATGGGCCGGAAGGCGGGTAGGAATGTGCGGGTAGGAAAATAATATATAAAATAATGTATAAATATTAAAAGCATCCCTACTTCATGGGTTTTCACTGATTGCAGGTGGTCCTGGAATGGACACTGTATTTCTTTGTGGGCACAGGAGTGCACTACACAGTCCTCTGCCCTTCCTGATCTGCGGTCAGAGGTGAGGAGTCCACCTGTCTCCCAAGAGGGTCTATCCCTGATTTGTGACGGGACCCTTACCTTCTACACAGCGGCATCCGGACTGGAGAACCCACGCGTACATGTCAACTCTGGATTGGGACATCAGCTGGTCTCCCATGAGGTAGGTGTTATGGGAAGAGGTGATGAAGTAGTGACTCAAAGGCTGCGTCATGTCCTGGTTGACGTGGTAATGCTCCGGATTGAAAATGTCCCCAGCAGGACTGCGCATGTAGTTGGTGAATCCTGTGGGGAGAAGATCAGGTAAATGGGACGCTGGGTCATGGTGATGGATTCATACCGAGTGAGACTTGCATTCGATTCTGCATCTGGTCCTAAGTCTCACTGGGCGACTTCATATTTCTCCTTCTAATCTATACTTCTGAGCAGCGATGACAAACTTGTGGTCCTCCAGGCATTTTGGACATTAGCTCTCAGAATTTCTGGCCACTGGACAAGCTGGCAATAGGGGCTTCTGTGAGCTGGAGGCCCAAACATCTGGAGGGTCACAAATCTGATACTTCTGCTTCAGAGTTTGTGGTGAAAGAACCCGAGTGTTGGATGGGCTTACAACCCCCCCAAACTTGGGGTTGCAAGCCCAGCGATGAGTCCAGGATCACATCCGCTTGGGTGTGACCCTGGACTCATCGCTGAGCTTGCAACCCCAAGTTTTGGCGGTGACCAGGGGAGCATTTGCACAGTTAAAACTTGTGCGCCAGCTGTGCCCGTACCTTGGCCACGGTAGTCCATGCTCTGGTTACATCCCTCTATAGACTACTGCAACGCGCTCTACGTGGGGCTGCCTTTGAAGACTGTTCAGAAGTTTCAAATTGTCCAAATGGTGGTGTAGAGAAATGTTTATTATAGAGTGTTTAATGTACTGTGTTTAAACTGCATTTATGTATTACATTTATTTCCATGGCCTAGCTGTGAGGGATAGGTTACCATGGTGACAAGACAAGGCAGCAGAGGAGGTGGGCGGAGCTAAAGGAGTAAAAGGTTTGAAAGTGGCAGTTAAGCTCCAGTCCGGTGGAGGAGACCCGGAAAAGAGCAGAGCCAGTTAAGGGCTCTGGGAAATAGCAGAGTCAAGAAAGGACTCTGGGAAAAGTAGTTCAGTCCGGTGGAAGAGACCCGGGGAAGAGGATAGCCAGTTAGGGCTCTGTTGTGAAGCTGTGAGAATTCAGTAGTTCCTAGAATTTGTGAATATTTCTTCAGCAAGAGAGCTGAAGGTGTTACCTTGTTAGATTGCTTAGGTTAAAAGAATCTAACAGAGGGGGTCTTCAGGATTGCCAGTAAGGAAAGACTGGTGATCAGTGGTTTGTTCCGAGTATAGGGCAAACAGTGTGGACATTCACAATAGGGAACTCTGAAGTAGTATAAGCACTTCACTAAGAAGAAGTTTGTAGAATTGTATCATCAGAAGCATGTATCTCAAACCAGCCATTTTGTAACATCAAGCCTTGTGCCAAGTTCAAATTCTCAAAACTGCAACAATTACATTCTGTTAACAATAAAACTTGTTCTCTTTATATTTCAAACCTGCCTCCTCGATTGCTGTCATGCTTGGTGCATTCCACACTACCAAAGTCACCTCACAACACAACTAAAGATAAACAGAGACCTAAACCAGCGTCTCTAAACATATTGGTGGCAGCTTAATTGATATCTAAAAGAAGGTTCCTCACAGAATATTAGTGGCTATAAAGAAGATTAATACTTCCTCACATAATATTGTTGACAAGCGGTGGGATTAACGCTTCTTTATAATTTTGTTGACAAGCGGTGGGATTAACGCTTCTTTACATAATTTGGTGGCAGACGACGGGATTCGTGTAACAACTAATCGAGTGCCTTAAGTTTAATTTTAAAATAAGTTGTGAGGTAAAAGTTGTTGAAAACATGGCTACCAGGCGGCAGAGAAAGCTGGCTGAGGAAAGAGAGGGAGACCAAGGGGAAAGCTCGAGCTCTGAGTCAGAGACAGAGCCAGTGCCTATGACAGAAATGGCTTATAAATACAAGCTGGAAATGGAGGAAAAACGATTAGAGATGAAACGATTGGAGATGGAGAGAGAGGCGAAACAAAGAGAATTTGAGGAAAGACAAAGAGAGAGAGAACTGGAGATGGAAGAAAGACAAAGAGTGAGAGAATTAGAACAGGAGTTAGAATTGAAGAGAATGGAGTTTGAGCTAGAGAAACAAAGATTGGCTTTGTCTCAAACATCCAGTGATGTTCAGGAAGGGAGATCTGGAGGGGATACCCCAGATTTGATGAAGAAATTCCCAAAATATACCAAGGAGGATTGTCCAGAGAAATTCCTAATATCTTTTGAAAGATGTTGTCGTGATTTTGGAGTGGCTAAGGAAAAATGGATGACATACCTTAGGCCACAGATAAGTGGGAAACTTTTGCAGATTTATGGACAGATGCCGGAGGAGTCTTGTAGAGACTATGATCTGTTTAAGAAACAGGTTCAACAGGAATATAGATTGACTCCTGAATATTATAGATTTAAGTTCAGGACGTTGAAGAAAGATAAAACACAAAGTTTTGCTCAGGTGGCCTCTAGATTGTCTCAACTGTTCGATAGTTGGATAAAGACGTCTGAGGTAGAAGATTATCAACAGCTGAGGGAACTTTTGAAATTGGAACAATTTTTCCAATTAGTTCCTTATGAAATTCGTTGGGTGATTCAAGATCGCAAGCCATCCACGATTGTAGAGGCAGCGGGTATGGCAGATCAAATAACAACCTTGAAAGAAGGATTTAAAAGGGAAGATCTGCCAGGGGACAAAAGAACAAACAGGCAGCCATTTTATTCACAACAAACGCGCCCACAGCAAGAAAAGGGTGCTGACTTAGAAGACACCACCTATAGGAGGCAGAGTGTAATAAGACCAACTGCTCCTGAGGTAAAACGTCGGTGCTATCAATGTGGAAAATTGGATCATATAAAATATCAATGTCCTCTGTTAAGGAATGAGAAAACAACCCTCTTTATAAATAAAATGAAAGAAACACCAAAGGCAGAACCGGTTACTGTTGCAAAGGAGAGTTCAAGCTCAGAGCCTGGAGAGAAACAATGTTTGTTCATCCTGTCAGGCAGCCCATCTAAGGACTATTTAGAAACCATTTCTATTGATAACAAAGACAGGAAAGGACTTCGAGATACAGGTTCCGAAATATGCATAGTGCATCCCGAAATAATACCTCAGAGATTTCAGCAGCCAACCTCTGAAGTAAGATTAAAAGGCTTAGGTCCTGCGATTCCGACAGCGGTCGTGACTTTGCCAATACAATATGAAGGATGGAAGGGTGTGTGGGATTTTGCAGTCAGTCCTGACATACCATACCAATGTTTAATTGGGAATGATTTGGCTGAGGAGATTAAATTCTGTAAGATGGCGTGTGGGGAGAAAGAATGTAACAATGAAAGCCCTGAACAGAAAGCCCTGTGTTTTGCCATACAACAAGATGGGGACGAGAGTCCAGAAACCAGCGCTACAGTGGCTGAGCTTATTAAGAAGACAGGAGGAGTCAAAGAAATTCAACAGGAACAAAGAGCAAAAGAACAACCCTATAGATTTATTGCTGAAGATGGTGTTCCAAATATAAAGTCAGAAGTGTACAGCCAGGAGAGACCATGCAAACGAGGAACAAGCCCTGCAGCAGAGCCGATTCCAGTGGCTGTTTATTTGAGAACCTGTGAAGAGAGTATAGAAACAATAGATCTGGAAAGACAAGTGATAAACTCTGAGGAGAAAGAGGAATCCTTGACCTTAAAAGATGTATTTCCTTCAGCTCCACATAAAGAAATTACCTCAGCCGAACTTTTCGACAAAAACAATAAAATAAAAGTAAAAGAGAAAGCTAAAGGAAAACAAACTCTGGATGTGACAGTAGGAGCTGATGCGAGTTCAGAATATCCAGGGGTCTTCTGTGAAACAAAGATCCATACATCTGAAGAGAAAGTGAACAGAAAAAGAAGATTTGGCCATGTGTCGGAAGAAAGATCTCCTTTATCCTTGAACGGAGAGGAAGGAGAGAGTGGAGGCCGAGCTGATGGACTGTCAGGAGAGCTGATGTACGCAGACTGTAATGGTGGTGATAAAAAGAAAAAGCTGCAATTTCTAGCTTTAGAAGTTTGTCCAGATAGCAGTGATGAGCTTGCCATGAAGAAGGACAATATTCGTGTTCGTTCTTCTAATGACAGTGAATTCTCTTCAGTGCCAAGAAAAGATGCTAGAGGAATTCCAGATTATTCACTACAACCTGATGCTTCATGGAAGCAAGCCATTGTTCAAGCCCTGAAAGTCGATGGAAACAGAACTGTTCCTGATAATTGGAAGGTTAGATTAAAAGAAGATACCCCAGCAACAAAAAAGAAGAGGAGAAAAGACTTGCAGACATCGTGTGAGGAAGAAAACCATATCTCCAGGTAATCGAAAAGACATCAAGAGACAAAAGAAGAAACCTAAAAAGAAGAAACGAAGAAGTGGAAGAAAGAAGCTAAAAGATCATCATAAAGAGACATTGCTGTAGACAGTTGGTCCAATACAACTGAGGTTGTGTTTGAACCATGGGACATTGGACACTAAGACATCTATGTCAATGATCAAATGTGGGAGTTTAACTATTGTGTGGGCTATTAACAAATTGAGACCATATGTATGGAGAAAAGTTGTGGTATGATATATAGATAAATGTCTTATAAATTAACCAGACTAGGTAGAAGGTCAATTATATATGTTAATGTATAAAGGTAATGTATGTGTAATATAGTATAAAATAGTATAGTGTAATATTTAAACCAAATGGGTATACTGTTTTATTATAGACTTATAAAATATAGGATGTTATTACAGTGGTGAACTGTATATGTTTCATACCATAGATATAAGATATAATCCCATTATAATAAAGTGTGGTAGGTATATACGTTTTGCAATAGGCAATAAATATTTACAAATATATGTATAAGTATAAAAATGTGAGACTTTGATACCACATCCATAGATGATACTGGAATGTCGTAGGTTAAAGGTTTGTATGTATGTGTAATTGAAATGTATTTAACCCTAATATGTTTCCCTTTCAGAATTGGTGTATATGTATTTATTGTTAAATGATATGTGGGATTATTTTTGCTATTCTAGGATTAAGAAATATGCAAAAATATTTTTCTGGGGGGGAAGGTGTAGAGAAATGTTTATTATAGAGTGTTTAATGTACTGTGTTTAAACTGCATTTATGTATTACATTTATTTCCATGGCCTAGCTGTGAGGGATAGGTTACCATGGTGACAAGACAAGGCAGCAGAGGAGGTGGGCGGAGCTAAAGGAGTAAAAGGTTTGAAAGTGGCAGTTAAGCTCCAGTCCGGTGGAGGAGACCCGGAAAAGAGCAGAGCCAGTTAAGGGCTCTGGGAAATAGCAGAGTCAAGAAAGGACTCTGGGAAAAGTAGTTCAGTCCGGTGGAAGAGACCCGGGGAAGAGGATAGCCAGTTAGGGCTCTGTTGTGAAGCTGTGAGAATTCAGTAGTTCCTAGAATTTGTGAATATTTCTTCAGCAAGAGAGCTGAAGGTGTTACCTTGTTAGATTGCTTAGGTTAAAAGAATCTAACAGAGGGGGTCTTCAGGATTGCCAGTAAGGAAAGACTGGTGATCAGTGGTTTGTTCCGAGTATAGGGCAAACAGTGTGGACATTCACAATAGGGAACTCTGAAGTAGTATAAGCACTTCACTAAGAAGAAGTTTGTAGAATTGTATCATCAGAAGCATGTATCTCAAACCAGCCATTTTGTAACATCAAGCCTTGTGCCAAGTTCAAATTCTCAAAACTGCAACAATTACATTCTGTTAACAATAAAACTTGTTCTCTTTATATTTCAAACCTGCCTCCTCGATTGCTGTCATGCTTGGTGCATTCCACACTACCAAAGTCACCTCACAACACAACTAAAGATAAACAGAGACCTAAACCAGCGTCTCTAAACATATTGGTGGCAGCTTAATTGATATCTAAAAGAAGGTTCCTCACAGAATATTAGTGGCTATAAAGAAGATTAATACTTCCTCACATAATATTGTTGACAAGCGGTGGGATTAACGCTTCTTTATAATTTTGTTGACAAGCGGTGGGATTAACGCTTCTTTACAGGTGGCAACCAGGTTACTAACAGGAGTGGCGCTCAGGGAAACACACTACTCTTCTGTTGTGTCAGCTCCACTGGCTGCCAATTTGCTACCGAGCACAATTCAAAGTGGTGGCAGAGCCCTAAACGATTCCGGACCAGCATACCTGTCCGAACGTATCTCCTCCTATGAACCATCTAGGAGCTTAAGATCGTCTGGGGAGGCCCTGCTCTCGATCCCGCCTGCCTCGTAAGTGCGACTGGCAGAGACGAAGGACACGGCCTTCCCAGTGGTGGCCCCCCAGCTATGGAACTCCCTCCCCAGGGAAATTAGATTGGCCCTTCCCTCCTGACTTCCTGAAAAAAAGCAAAGACCTGGCTCTTTGAGCAAGCTTTTGAGAATGCAACAGAATAGTTAACGCGGAACTAAGAATGATGAACACAGATTGGCCAGATGATGTTACTGGATAACGTTTTTAACAGGATGACACCCGTGATTATATGCTTTACCGGTTTTTATTTTTGTTTTATATTGAAATGTTGATTGCTTTTAATGGTGACCAGGGGAGCATTTGCACAATTAAAACTCGTGCGCCAGCTGTGCTCGTACCTTGGGAAGTCTGACTTGGCCACGGTAGTCCACGCTCTGGTTGCATCCCGTCTTGACTACTGCAACGCTCTCTACGTGGGGTTGCCTTTGAAGACAGCTCGGAAGCTCCAATTAGTCCAACGCTTGGCAGCCATGATACTAACAGGAGCGGAGCGCAGGGAGCATACAACTCCTCTGCTGCACCAGCTCCACTGGCTGCCGATTTGCTACCGGGCTCAATTCAAAGTGCTGGCATTGGCCTTTAAACGGTTCTGGCCCAACCTACCTATCCGAACGTATCTCGACCTATCAGCCCACCAGGACCCTAAGATCTTCGGGGGGGGGGGGGCTACTCTCGATCCCGCCTGCTTCTCAAGCTCGGCTGGCGGGGACGAGAGATAGGGCCTTCTCGGTGGTGGCTCCTCGGCTGTGGAACGCCCTTCCTACGGACATTAGACTAGCACCATCTCTAATGGTATTCCGCAAAAAGGTGAAGACCTGGATGCTTGTGCAGGCGTCTGAGTAATTTAGTGCAATCTGGTAATGGAACATAGAAATGGAACAATGGATGATGGATTTGGATCATGTTTTCAGTGATGAGACACCAGTGAATGGCTATTGTTGTTAATTATATAGGATTGTTTAGGTGTTATGATGTTACTGTTTTTTACCGTGTACTGTATTTTGCTGTTTGTTGTTAACCGCTGTGAGTCGCCTACGGGCTGAGAACAGCGGTATACAAATAAAGTAAATAAATAAGTAAATAAATAAGTAAATGGCACTTTCATGTGCCAATCTGTAACCCGCCTTGAGTCGCCGTATGGCTGAGAAAGGCGGGCTATAAATATTGTAAATAAATAATAATAAATAATACCTCTGAGGATGCTTGCCATAGATGCAGGCGAAACGTCAGGAGAGAATGCCTCTAGAACATGGCCATATAGCCCGAAAACACCCACAAGAACTTAGTGATTCCGGCCATGAAAGCCTTCGACAATAAATAATAATTTGTGCCACTCTTTAATTTCTACGTGTTGCCCCGACCCGGGCTTTGAACTGTCAACCTTTCGGTTGGCATGATTTACTGCAGCTGGCAGTTAACCTGCTGTGCTAAAGCCCAGCTCAATACTTTGTCCCTCGGTCTCCAAGTGTCCAAGCGTTAATGACCAATTCCCATTAACAGAGCTTCTTCTCCTGGGTTCAGATGCAACCTGGGTAAACTGGAATGCCAGAGCACTCCCTCTTACCAATTACACATAAGCCTTTGACTGTGTGGATCATAATAAATTGTGGCAAGTTCTTGGTGGTCTGGGCATACTAAGCCACCTTGTCTCTCTCCTGAGGAATCTGTATAAGGATCAGGTAGCAACAGGAAGAACTGACCACGGAACAATGATGCTTGGGAAAATGGAAGGAAAAGGGAAGAGGGGCCAACCAAGGGCAAGGTGAATGGATGGCATTCTTGAAGTGACTGGCTTGACTGGCTTGATGTTGAAGGAGCTGGGGGCGGTGACGGCGGACAGGGAGCTCTGGTGTGGCCTGGTCCATGACGTTACCTAGAGAAGACAATGATGCTTGGGAAAATGGAAGGAAAAGGGAAAAGGGGCTGACCAAGAGCAAGGTGGATGGATGGCATCCTTGAAGTGACTGGATTGACCTTGAAGGAGCTGGGGGTGGTGACCACTGACAGGGAGCTCTGGCATGAGCTGGTCCATGAGGTCACCTAGAGAAGACAATGATGCTTGGGAAAATGGAAGGAAAAGGGAAAAGGGGCCGACCAAGGGCAAGGTGGATGGATGGCATCCTTGAAGTGACTGGACTGACCTTGAAGGGGCTGGGGGTGGTGACGACTGACAGGGAGTCTGACGTGGGCTGGTACATGAGGTCACCTAGAGAAGACAATGATGTTTGGGAAAATGGAAGGAAAAGGGAAGAGGGGCCGACCAAGGGCAAGGTGGATAGATGGCATCTTTGAAGTGACTGGACTGACCTTGAAGGAGCTGGGGGTAGTGACGGTTGGCACATCATGAGAAGACAGGAAAGCTTAGAGAAGAGTATGATGCTGGGGAAAATGGAAGGAAAAGGGAAGAGGGGTTGATCCAGGGCAAGGTGGATGGATGGCATCCTTGAAGTGAATGGATTGACATTGAAGGAGCTGGGGGTGGTGACGGCCAACACATCATGAGAAGACAGGAAAGCTTAGAGAAGAGTAGGATGCTGGGGAAAATGGAAGGAAAAGGGAAGAGGGGCTGACTAAGGGCATGATGGATGGATGGTATCTTTGAAGTGACCAGATTGACCTTGAAGGAGCTGGGGGCGGTGACGGCTTACAGCAATCTCTGACGTGGGCTGGTGCATAAGATCACCTAGAGAAGACAATGATGTTTGGGAAAATGGAAGGAAAAGAGAAGAGGGGCTGACCAAGGGCAAGATGGATGGATGGCATCCTTGACGTTGAAGGAGCTGGGGGTGGTGATGGCTGACAGTGAGCTCTGGTGTCAGCTGGTGCATGAGGTCACCTAGAGAAGACAATGATGCTTGGGAAAATGGAAGTAAAAGGTAGAGGGGCTGACTAAGGGCAAGGTGGATGGATGGCATCCTTGAAGGAGCTGGGGGTGGTGACGGCTGACAGGGAGCTCTGGCGTGGGCTGATCCAGGAGGTCACGAAGTCGGAAACGACTGAACAAATGAACAACAACAAGGGAAGCATCCATGATCAACCAATGCAGCCTCCAAAACGTGCTCCTCGGCTCCATCCGTGGCATTTCCGCCAGCCCGGTCCAGAGAGAACTCATTAAACCGAGGAGCCTTTTTGAGGGATCCGGGTCCAGCTGAAGAAAGATTTCTTCTGAGATTGAACATAGCTAGCAGGGCTGGGAAACCACGGAAAAAATTGTTTCTAAACCCGATTCGTTTTTAAGGGGTCCATCACGTTTCGTTTCTTTAAAGAATTCCGAAATTTTCCTTTTAAAAATTTCGAAATATACAAAATTTCGTAAATTTCGAATCGATTTGTTGATGGCGGACGCGATTGCGCAATATGCTAAAAAAACCTCCAAACATGCTAAAAAATATGCTTAAAAAACCCTCCAAATGGGACAGGGGGAACTTCTGAAGCTTCCCTCTCCCTCTGCTGTTGACTGTTGGTGTGATCAAACACACAACAACTATAAAACTTGCACCAGACATACAAAACTTGCACTCGCTGGAACACCTCAGCAAGCGAGAGTCCAAAAGTGGCAGGCCCAAACCCAGAACCTCAACCAATAGCTGATACCCAATGACAGACTCCTCCTGGGCACACAGAAGACGGGGCGACTTGGAAGGCGCTGAACAGACTGCGCTCTGGTACCACGAGATGCAGAGCCAACCTCAAGAAATGGGGCCACAAAGTGGAGTCCACGACATGCGAGTGTGGAGAAGAGCAAACCACTGACCACCTGCTGCAATGCACCCTGAGCCCTTCTTCCACATGATGCACCAGGGAGGACCTTCTTGCAGCAACACCAGAGGCACTCCAAGGGACAGAGACTGGTCAAAGGACATTTAATCAACTCTCATACTCACACATTCTGTAATCTGCTTGTTTGCTTTGTTTCTGTTAGAAATGTAATATAATTTGACTGGTTGTTCTGACACCACAAATAAATAAATACCAGACATGCGGAAATAATTACGAAACAATTTCAAAACAATTATGAAATAAGTTGAAAAATTGTTTCGAATCTATTTAACTCCTCACACTATTCCTGCATGGCTCAATATCGGATCGTAAGCTAATTTAAATACGAATTAATAACGAATTATGAAATTAATGAACGAAACCGCCCAGTCCTAATAGCTAGCCTAGTCATTTCTTTTAAGCTGCTGGAACTTTTTAAGCCGCGGCCTTGCAATGGTCCCACTCGGGGTGACGGAGGAGTGGATTTCCATCAGGCAAAGCCTTTCCAAAGAGGCTCCGAATGTGCTTTGCAAGGCTCGCCGGAAAGTCAGGCAGAAGCTTTTCGAAATGTTCCACCGGGCCTTCCTAATGATGAGCTATTGACTTTCTTCTTCGTCTTCAGCCGGGCGAGCGGCATCTTTGGGTTCTCCTCGGTTCCACTTGGTCCAGACATTTCTTAATCTTCTTTGCCAGAAATGTTTTTGCAGCCTGACTTTGCGACTGCTCTTGGGATGAGACAGCTTTGTCAATTTTCGTTGCTAGCGACTTCCTAGCAACCAGACCTGAAGTATATTGCTGCTATGAATTCACCTTGGGGGAGATATATATATATATATATATATATATATATATATATATATATCAATCACTGATGTCTGCAGACACAAAACTGTCACCATTTGCAAGATGTCAGTTTTTAATATCGAAAATTATTTAGTTGCTGGGTTTGGGTCTTAGGCAGGGGTGGCTCAACCCATACGCAGAGTAAGCATCCGCGGTAGAGTTGGTGTTGCCCAGGGGCGCTCTTGGGGGAAAAGAGACCTTGACATAGGCGAGTTGTAGTTACTGGGATGTATAGTTCACCTACAATCAAGGAGCATTCTGAACTCCACCAATGATGGAACTGAACCAAATAGGGCACACAGAACTCCCACGACAACGAACAGAAAATATAGATCAGTGATTGGTTGGGGGGGGGGGGGGGGCGGGACCAAAATACTGTTTGCTTACACTTGAAAATTACCTAGGGAAAACAGACCTTGACATATACGAGTTGTAGTTGCTGGGATGTATAGTTCACCTACAATCAAAGAGCATTCTGAACTCCACCAATGATGGAACTGAACCAAATAGGACACACAGAACTCCCACCACGAACAGAATATATATATATATATATGGCGCTTCCTCTTGAGGCACTCTTGGGGGAAAATAGACCTTGACATATGGGAGTTGTAGTTACTGGGATGTATAGTTCACCTACAATCAAAGAGCATTCTGAACTCCACCAATGATGGAACTGAACCAAATTGGGCACACAGAACTCCCATGACGAACAGAATATATATATATATATATATGGCGCTTCCTCTTGAGGCGCTCTTGGGGGAAAATAGACCTTGACATATGGGAGTTGTAGTTACTGGGATGTATAGTTCACCTACAATCAAAGAGTATTCTGAACTCCACCAATGATGGAACTGAACCAAATAGGACACACAGAACTCCCACCACGAACAGAATATATATATATATATATATATATATATATATATATATATGGCGCTTCCTCTTGAGGCGCCCTTGGGGGAAAATAGACCTTGACATATGGGAGTTGTAGTTACTGGGATGTATAGTTCACCTACAATCAAAGAGTATTCTGAACTCCACCAATGATGGAACTGAACCAAATATGGCACACAGAACTCCCACGACAAACAGAAAATACTGGAAGGGTTTGGTGAGCATTGACCTTGAGTTTTGGAGTTGTAGTTCACCTGCACCCAGAGAGCACTGTGGACTCAAACAATGAAGATTTAGACCAAACTTGGCACAAGCACTCAATATGCCCAAATATGAACCCAGATGGAGTTTGGGAAGATAGACCTTGACATTTGGGAGTTGTAGTTCCTGGGATGTATAGTTCACCTACAATCAAAGAGCATTCTGAACTCCACCAAGGATGGAACTGAACCAAATATGGCACACAGAACTCCCACCACAAACAGAAAATATAGATCAGGGATTGGCTGGGGGGGGGGGGGGGGGCGCCAAAATTTCTATATTTGTTATTCTAGCTTCTTTGTGAATGTATCACAAGCTAGGATCTTTGGGTTGTTGTAGGTGTTTTCAGGCTATATGGCCATGTTCTAGAGGCATTCTCTCTTGACATTTCACCTGTATCTCTGGCAAGCATCCTCAGAGGTAGTGAGGTCTGTTGGAAGTAGGACAATGGGTTTATCTATCTGTGGAATGGCTGGGGTGGGACAAAGGACTCTTGTCTGCTGGAGCTAGGTGTGAATGTTTCAATTGACCACTTTGATTAGCATTTGATGGCCTGGCAGTGCCTGGGACAGTCTTTTGTTGAGAGGTGATTAGATGCCCCAGAATCAA
Source organism: Anolis sagrei (assembly GCF_037176765.1). NCBI lineage: Eukaryota > Metazoa > Chordata > Lepidosauria > Squamata > Anolidae > Anolis > Anolis sagrei. The sequence continues at coordinate 501,320 of NC_090033.1, forward strand.
GGGCTTTGATTCTGTGTGTGCTAGACAGGGGCTGGACTTGATGGCCCTGGGGGTCTCTCCCAACCATATCACTTTTTGATTCCAACATACTGTGGCTATAGGGAAAACAAGCCCTATGAGGAGCGGCTTAAGGAGCTGGGCGTGTTTAGCCTGAAGAAGAGAAAGCTGAGAGGAGACATGATGAGAGCCGTGTATAAATATGTGAGAGGAAGCCACAGGGAGGAGGGAGCAGATCAGGGGTCTGGAGAACAAGCCCTATGAGGAGCGGCTTAAGGAGCTGGGCATGTTTAGCCTGAAGAAGAGAAGACTGAGAGGAGACATGATGAGAGCCATGTATAGATATGTGAGAGGAAGCCACAGGGAGGAGGGAGCAGATCAGGGGTCTGGAGAACAAGCCCTATGAGGAGCGGCTTAAGGAGCTGGGCATGTTTAGCCTGAAGAAGAGAAGACTGAGAGGAGACATGATGAGGGCCATGTATAGATATGTGAGAGGAAGCCACAGGGAGGAGGGAGCAGATCAGGGGTCTGGAGAACAAGCCCTATGAGGAGCGGCTTAAGGAGCTGGGCATGTTTAGCCTGAAGAAGAGAAGACTGAGAGGAGACATGATGAGAGCCATGTATAGATATGTGAGAGGAAGCCACAGGGAGGAGGGAGCAAGCTTGTTTTCTGCTCCCTTGGAGACTAGGGTCTGGAGAACAAGCCCTATGAGGAGCGGCTTAAGGAGCTGGGCATGTTTAGCCTGAAGAAGAGAAGGCTGAGAGGGGATATGATGATGGCCATGTATGAATATGTGAGAGGAAGCCACAGGGAGGAGGGAGCAGATCAGGGGTCTGGAGAACAAGCCCTATGAGGAGCGGCCTAAGGAGCTGGGCATGTTTAGCCTGAAGAAGAGAAGGCTGAGAGGAGATATGATGAGGGCCATGTATAAATATGTGAGAGGAAGTCATAGGGAGGAGGAGGGAGAAAGCTTCCTTTCTGCTTCCCCGGAGACTAGGACGCAATGGAACAATGGCTTCAAACTACAAGAGAGGAGATTCCATCTGAACATGAGGAAGAACTTGTGAGAACCGTTCAGCAGTGGAACTCTCTGCCTTCCCCGGAGGGAGTGTGATGGAGGCTCCTTTTTTGGAGGCTTTGAAACAGAGGCTGGGTGGCCATCTGTCAGGGGTGATTTGAATGCAATATTCCTGCTTCTTGGCAGAATGGGGTTGGATTGGAGGATGGCCCAGGAGGTCTCCTCCAACTCTTGGATTCTAGGATTCTATGATCTTCCTACTGTGAGAGCCGTTCAGCAGTGGAACTCTCTGCCTTCCCCGGAGGGAGTGTGGTGGAGGCTCCTTCTTTGGAGGCTTTTAAGCAGAGGCTGGATGGCCATCTGTCAGGGGTGCTTTGAATGCAATATTCCTGCTCCTTGGCAGAAGGGGGTTGGACTGGATGGCCTTTGGAGGTCTCTTCCAACTCTTTGATTCTATGATTCTAGGATTCTAGGATTCTAGGGAGCTACTGTAATCAGCTCATCTGGCAACCAAGAGAGCGACTTGAAATGTCACTGTGTCAGGAAGATATTCTTTGCCTTTTCTATAATACGCGTTGACCGTATTGCGTAAAACCAGCTCAGGGATGGAGCCAAGTGTTGGATGCTCCACGGCAGGAGAAACGCCAATGGCGCCCATGTTAGCAAGGAAGTGCTGCCGAGAGCGAACACTTCGCAATCAAACTCTGCTTCCTCTGTCAGAGGTGCGGACGCAGGAGAGAGAGACAGAGAAACCAACACTGCCTCGTTTAATTAATGTCGCCATTTCGCCCATCGGCTTGGAAATAATGAATAGAATAAATAACACTGACCAACACACATTTTGGAACCTCAAATGTTCACCCTCTTTCTGTGCATATTTGGAATGCATGCAAACTTTGGATGGATTTGGCCTGCTGATTCCAAAAAATGGAATGGATGGGGAGATATTGGAAATATGCACCGGGATTGTGGCGCAGCTGGCGGAGTGTCAGCTGCATTAAGATCACTCTGACCAAAAAGGTCATGAGTTCGAAGCCAGCCCAGATTGGAGTGGGTTTCCAACCAATTGTGTGTAGCCTGTTGTTGACCTTTGCAACCCGAAAGTCAGTTGCATCTGTCAAGTAGGGAAATTAGGTACCACCTTAAAGTGTGGGGAGGCTAAATTAACTGATTTATGAGGCCATAAAGAAGACTCCAGCAAAGCATTCCAGCGGGGAAGCATGCGGGGAATGCGGAAGTGCTTCATCAGCATCGCAGATGGACGAGGAAAGCGACAGCTCCCCTGGCGGCCAGAAAAAGGTTAAATAGCCTCTGTGTATGTCTGTATATGTTCGTATGTCAATGATTTATGAGGCCATAAAGAAGACTCCAGCAAAGCATTCCCGCGGGGAAGCATGTGGGGAATGCGGAAGTACTTCATCAGCATCGCAGATGGACGAGGAAAGCGACAGCTCCCCTGGCGGCCAGGAAAAAGCAAAGCATTCCAGTAGGGAAGCATGCGGGGAATGCGGAAGTACTTCATCAGCATCGCAGATGGACGAGGAAAGCGACAGCTCCCCTGGCGGCCAGGAAAAAGCAAAGCATTCCAGTAGGGAAGCATGCGGGGAATGCGGAAGTACTTCATCAGAATCGCAGATGGACGAGGAAAGCGACAGCTCCCCTGGCGGCCAGGAAAAAGCAAAGCATTCCAGTAGGGAAGCATGCGGGGAATGCGGAAGTACTTCATCAGCATCGCAGATGGACGAGGAAAGCGACAGCTCCCCTGGCGGCCAGAAAAAGGTTAAATAGCCTCTGTATATGTCTGTATATGTTCATATGTCAATGATTTATGAGGCCATAAAGAAGACTCCAGCAAAGCCTTCCAGCGGGGAAGCATGCGGGGAATGCGGAAGTGCTTCATCAGCGTCGCAGATGGACGAGGAAAGCAACGGCTCCCCTGGCGGCCAGAAAAAGGTTAAATAGCCTCTGTGTATGTCTGTATATGTTTGTATGTCAAAAATTGTCATATATGTGTACACAGTAATCCGCCCTGAGTCCCCTGCAGGGTGAGGAGAAGGGCGGAATAGAAAAGCTGTCAATAAATAAATAACATAAATAAATAAAATATAGATATTTACTAGTTTGAGTACCCGGCGGTGCCCGGGTTATTTGAAAAAGGCATTGTTTGTTTTGGGTGTTAGGTAGTATCATTTAGTCAATTAGTAACACTATTTATTAGAAAAATGGCAGTTCTTGATTTGATTTTTTTTTAATTAATGCTCCCATTCAGAAATGCATAAGGATGTGGGTGGACTACAATTCCCAGAATCATGGGAGGTGTTAGCTGGAACAATCATGCTTGCCTCAAACAGACAAGTCTTTTTTCTCCCACCCTGACCTCACAAACCTCCGAGGATGCCTGTCATAGATGTGGGTGAAAGGTCAGGAGAGAGTGCTTCTGGAACATAGCCAGACAGCCCAGAGAACTCACAGCAACCCAGATTTTCTAACTGTTGTGGGTCTGTTGTACTACTTTTCACGTGACTCGATCTGGAAGCATCTGGGCGCTTGTTGGCTTAGAGGAAAGTTGCTAAGGGACTGACAAAAACGATAAATTTGGCAGGAAAACGGTGCCAATTCTGGGTAGAAGCGAATATCAATCACTGCCATAGATGTGGGTGAAAGGTCAGGAGAGAGTGCTTCTGGAACATAGCCATACATCCCAGAGAACTCACAGCAACCCAGATTTTCTAACTGTTGTGGGTCTGTTGTGCTACTTTTCACACGACTCGATCTGGAAGCATCTGGGCGCTTGTTGGCTTAGAGAAAAGTTGCTAAGGGACTGACAAAAACGATAAATTTGGCAGGAAAACGGTGCCAATTCTGGGCAGAAGCGAATATCAATCAATGGAAGCATCTCCCGTCGCCAGGCGTCCAGGCAATCTGCTGATCAAAGCAATGCAAATCTTACCATCAATCCCGAGAGCGCCTTGTTGCCGGTTTTCTGGACAGGGTTCAAACTGATTGATAATCTCCAGGCAGTGGTCCTTGGTGACGTCGCTCATCTGGAGACGGAGACACAAGCAAAGCGCCCGTAAAACACGGCCATCCTTCCCGGAGTTGCATCCTTTCGAGCGATGGGCGCCCTCTCCCTCCCCTTCCCATTCCTACCAGTCAAGGTCAGTTCTGATAGAATCAGGCTTTCCAATGTAAACACTAGGCCTGGGCGGTTTCGTTCGTTAATTTTGTAATTCGTTAAATATTCGTTAATTTTAGCAATTACAAAACGATTACAAAACTTATTTTTAAACCCGGAAGTGTTTTTAAATATCGAAACGGCATGCGCCAAAAAATTTTGTATTTCCGTCCATTTCGGAAATACGTAAGATGGCGAGATGCTTGCTGGGAGCTCTCCTCTCTCTCCTCTCCTTAGCCAGTCAGAGCCTGAAAGAGGAGGAGGAGGAGGAGGAGGAGGAGGAGGAGGAGAGGGCGGGGAAGGCGCCGGCTGAGCAAGCGAGCGAGAGGGCGAGCGACCCTCAGCAGGAAGGCGGCCCATCCCTCCTTCCTCAGCTTTGCGGTGGGTGTGCTTCGTTCTCCCAATTCCTTAGTGGAGGGCTGGGCTAGATGGCCTTTGGGGAGCCCTTCTCCCAATTTCGCATTGCTTCAGAGGAGCCGGGCCCGACTCGGCGGCAGCGCTTGAGGGCCCGCCAGAGTGAGTGAGTGCCTGCCTTCCCTCCTTAATAATAATTTCTCCTCCCTATTCTACTAAATTAATAATTAAATTAAAAAAATATTGAAAAAATATTGGAAAAAAAGGGCGCCATCTTTACAAAATATTTTGTAAATATTAATGAAATTTCGTAAATACCGAACTTTTTATAGGGAAAATTTTGTAATTATTTTAAATATCGAAACAAAAAAAACCCCCCAAATACAAATCGATTTTAGAAACAAATTTTTGCGTTGTTACCCAGGCCTACTAGCTGGTATTGCCCGCCCAATGTGCAAAACATGCATTTCTCCCTAAAATGTCTATGGATCTTTTCTCTATGTCCAGTTCTGAGCAGGCAAGCCTTCCTCCAAGAAAGCGGAGTCTGAAGTCCAGAACCTAACTGTGATATTGATCCAGGAGTAAGTCCAAATAGTGTGAATTAGTGTGAATCCCGTCAATAATATGGACTGAACCAACATCTCCATCCTCCGGAGCTGGACCTCACTGGATTGGAGTGGACGCAGGAACGGAGGCCGCATAATCTTCCTCCCGCTGCTCATGAATGCAAAGCAAACCATGCAGCAACCATTTATTTATTTTGCCTCCCTTGCAAGCAGCGGGGAGATCAATAATAATCCAGTGACACAGAAACCAATGCTAACTCGTTTAGAGAAACAGTAGGCACAGATAAGATGATGATCATCTGTGCAAAAGGACGCATTTGAAAGCTCCAACGGACCGTGAAAAAGCAGATGGAGAGCGACTTTCGGAAGAATGGATGTGGAAATTTGTAGCAGAAATCTCCCAAAAAAGGGCAGCTCCACATATTCGCCTCAGAAAAACCGGTTTCACAAAGTCTCCTGTTTGTTGTATTGATGAAAGCTTTCCTGGCCGGAATCACTGGGCTGTTCTAGGTTTTTTCGGGCTATATGGCCATGGTCTAGAGGCATTCTCTCCTGATGTTTTGCCTGCATCTATGGTAGTCATCCTCAGAGGTCATGAGGTCTGTTGGAACTAGGAAAGTGGGTTTATATATCTGTGGAATGACCAGGGTGGGACAAAGAACTCTTGTCTGCTGGAGCTAAGCGTGAAAGTTTCAACTGGCCACCTTGATTCACAAGATAGATAGATAGAGATAAAAGTAGATGGGTGGATGGGTGGATGGATAGATGGATAGATAGATAGATAGATAGATAGATAGATAGATAGATAGAGGTAAAAGTAGATGGGTGGATGGATAGATAGATAGATAGATAGATAGATGGGTAGATGGTAGATGGATAGATAGATAATGGATAGATGATAGATAGATGATAGATACATGGATAGATGATAGATAGATAGATAGATAGATAGATAGATTATAGATAGATGATAGATAGATAGATGATAGATAGGTAATAGATAGATAGATAGATAGATAGATAGATAGATAGATAGATGATCGCTCAATAGATAGATAGATAGATAGATA
>NC_090033.1:510000-684978 GCF_037176765.1 Anolis sagrei
TCTATCTATCTATCTATCTTCTATCATCTATCTATCATCTATGTATCTATCATCTGTCTGTCTGTCTGTCTATCTATCTATCTATCTATCTATCTATCTTCTATCATCTATCTATCATCTATCTATCTATTTATCTCTGTCTATCTATCTATCTATCTATCTATCTATCTATCATCTGTCTGTCTATCTATGTATCTGTCTATCTGCTATCTATCATCTATCTTTCTATCTATCTTCTATCATCTATCTATCTATCATCTGTCTGTCTATCTATTTACTATCTATCATCTGTCTATCTATCTATCTATCTATCTATCTATCTATCTATCATCTATCTGTCTACCTACCTACCTATCTATCTACTATCTATCATCTATCTATCATCTGTCTATCTATCTATCTATCTATCTATCTATCTATCTTCTATCATCTATCTACCATCCATCCATCCATCTATCTATCTATTAGGCCTGGGTAACAACGGAAAAATTTGTTTCTAAAATCGATTCGTTTTTTGGGGTTTTTTGCGTTTCGTTATTTAAAATAATTACAAAATTTTACTTTAAAAAAGTTCGATATTTACGAAATTTCGTAAATGTGAAAAAAATTACAAAACAATAACGAATCGATTTCCGAAACAATAACGAATCGATTCGTTAATGGCGGACGCGATTGCGCAATACGCTAAAAAACCTCCAAATGGGACAGGGGGAACTTCTGAAGCTTAATTAAACCAAAAACAACTATAAAACTTGCCCCAGACATGCGGAAATAATAACGAAATGACCTCAAAATGATAACAAAACGAATACAATAACGAAATACAAAACATTTACGAAACGATTTAAAAATACGTTTTTTAAAAAAATTGCTCCAGACTGGTTCGTTATCGTTTTGTAATTGAAAAATTAACGAATTTTTTAACGAATTACGAATTAACGAAACGAAACCGCCCAGCCCTACTATCTATCTACCTACCTACCTACCTACCTACATCCAGAGAGTACTGTGAACCTATAGATTGATGGATCTGGACCAAACTTGGCACACATACCTGATATGCTGAAATTTGATTACTGGAGGAGTTTGGGGGGGGGGGGGGAACGAAACTTCATTTCTGGGAGTTGTAGTTCACCCACAACCAGAAAAACAGTGACCTTCACCGATTATGGATTTGGGCCAAACTTGGCACAGAGGACCGCCATGACTAACTCAACCTATTGGAAGGGTTTGAGGGGACTGACCCACCTTAGTGGGAGTTGTAGTTTACCCTACAGACAGAGGGCACACTGAACCCCACCGATGATGCATCTAAAGCAAAGGTACCCAACATAACATACTTTTAAGTAGTGGAGGAGTTTCTCAGGGTCAACCCGTCATGATGAGAGTTGTAGTTCACCCACAACCTTATGCATGTCATACAATTAAAAATTGTCTTTTTCATATGATCCGGGCAATGCCGGGTACCCAAGCTAATAATAATAATAATAATAATAATAATAATAATAATAATAGGTGGTGGTGGTAGTGGTGGTTATAAGCGACCTTGTCCAAATGCACGCAGAAATTAAGAAAACGAATTGAGACCAAACGAATGCTTCTGCTTCCATCAAACACCGATGACATTATCAGGCAGGATCAAAAGAAAGTGCAAAACAAGACACCAGTCCCTCAAGGTCAAGGTCATCATATGTTTAATCTGCAAATTCTTGGATTGTTTCCCAGATCATGAGAGGTGACCTTCTTTTCTGAGAAGAAGTTCAAGTTTGAAAAGCCTTTCAGGGGAAATGGCTTTGCAGAGAGCCAGGCATTTCAAAGGGAAAAAGTGCAGGATGAAAGGCACCGTCAAAGCATCAGCCGAGAAATCAGGAAGACTCCCACTTCAGCACATTCACTAAATCCCGCTGAGTGCTACACTTAAAATGTGGGGAGCCACTGTGTTCATCACATTGGGTTGGGCTCAAGTGTAGGATACCGCATTCTTTGCGTATTCGAAGCGCGTGGGCCAAACGTTTCCGGAGGTGGTGGGGAAGTGGATTTTTGTTAATGATCCGGATACTTGGACAATTCTGTAATGTGATGGCATTCGTTGCTCTCAGTTTTAGAATGAAACGTTTCCAAAAATTGGTGGGAGGGGAAATTGTAGGAGGAGCCAAAAGTAAAGCATTCAGAGCTCCCAGTGACGCAATGGGTTAATAATAATAATAATAATAATAATCGGGATTGTGGCGCAGCTGGCCGAGTGTCGGCTGCATTAAGATCACTCTGACCAAAAGGTCATGAGTTCGAAGCCAGACCAGGTTGGAGTGGGCTTCCAACCAATTGTGTGTAGCCTGTTGTCGACCTTTGCAACCCGAAAGACAGTTGCATCTGTCAAGTAGGAAAATTAGGTACCACCTTAAAGTGTGGGGAGGCTACATTAACTGATTTATGAGGCCATAAAGAAATTGAAATTGAATCCAGACAAGACAGAGGTACTCCTGGTCAGTCGCAAGGCCGAACAGGGCATAGGGTTACAGCCTGTGCTGGATGGGGTCACACTCCCCCTGAAGACGCAGGTTCACAGCTTGGGTGTGACCCTGGACTCATCGCTGAGCCTGGAACCCCAGGTTTCGGCGGTGACCAGGGGAGCATTTGCACAGCTAAAGCTTGTGCACCAGCTGCGCCCGTACCTTGGGAAGTCTGACTTGGCCACGGTAGTCCACGCTCTGGTTACATCCCGTTTAGACTACTGCAACGCTCTCTATGTGGGGTTGCCTTTGAAGACAGCTCGGAAGCTCCAACTAGTCCAGCACTCGGCAGCCATGATTTTAACAGGAGCGGAGCGCAGGGAGCATACAACCCCCCTGTTGCGCCAACTCCACTGGCTACCGATCTGCTACCGGGCTGAATTCAAAGTGCTGGCATTGTTGGCCTTTAAAGCCCTAAACGGTTCCGGCCCAAGCTACCTATCTGACCGCATCTCCGCCTATGAACCCACCAGGACTTTGAGATCTTCCGGGGAGACCCTGCTCTCGATCCCGCCTGCTTCTCAAGCTCGGCTGGCGGGGACGAGAGATAGGGCCTTCTCGGTGGTGGCTCCTCGGCTGTGGAACGCCCTTCCTACGGACATTAGACTAGCACCATCTCTCATGGCATTCCGCAAAAAGGTGAAGAGCTGGATGTTTGTGCAGGCGTATGAGTAATTTAGTGCAATCTGGTAATGGAACATAGGAATGGAACAATGGACGACGAACCTGGACTACGCTTGGATGATGAGAAGATTGGGTATGGTTGTTTTTCGTAATAATTGTGCATTGTAATGGCTTATTGGTAATTTATGGATAATGTGTTAAGTCAATTGTTGTATGTTGCATGGAACCACGGCTGTTTCTACTGTTTTTACTGTTTGTGAACCGCTGTGAGTCGCCTTCGGGCTTGAGATACAGCCGTAGAGAAGCAAAGTAAATAAATAAATAAAATAAATAAAGAAGACTCCAGCAAAGCATTCCAGCGGGGAAGCATGCGGGGAATGCGGAAGTGCTTCATCAGCATCGCAGATGGACGATGAAAGCGACAGCTCCCCTGGCAGCCAGAAAAGAGTTAAATAGCCTCTGTGTATGTCTATATATGTTTGTATGTCAAAAACTGGCATTGAATGTTTGCCATATATGTGTACACTGTAATCCGCCCTGAGTCCCCTGCTGCGGGGTGAGGAGAAGGGCCAAATAGAAAAGCTGTAAATAAATAAATAACATAAATAAATAATAATAATACTTTATTTATATTCTGCCCTTCTCACCCCAAAGAGGACTCAGAACCAGAGGTGGCCCTAGGTAATTTTCGACAGTAAGCATACAGTATTTTGGTGCCCCCCCCCCCCCAACCAATCACTGATATATATATTTTCTGTTCGTGGTGGGAGTTCTGTGTGCCATATTTGGTTCAATTCCATCATTGGTGGAGTTCAGAATGCTCTTTGATTGTAGGTGAACTATACATCCCAGTAACTCCAACTCACATATGTCAAGGTCTATTTCCCCCCAAGAGCGCCTCAAGAGCACCCCTGGGCAACATCAACTCTACCGCAAAGGCTTACTTTGCGTATGGCTTGTGCCGCCCCTGGTCAGGGCGGATCACAGTGCGTATACTTGGCAAACATTCAATGCCGTTTTGTCTAGACAATACACAGGCAGACAGACAACAGAAGGAGGTGGTTTGTTTTGATTCCGTGTCCAGCTGTTTTTGATGCCATGGAAGGTTGGGCTCGAGTCCAAGAGGTGCTGTTGCTCCATCCTCTATGACGAAGAGCCATCAGGACTTCCTTTTGGTCACCCAGCATTATTTTCTGATCTTCTTTCTTTATGGCGTCGTAAAACACCTCCCTCGTTTTTTAGTGGTACCTAATATCTCTAATTACAGCTAAAGCTATTTTTCATAGAATCCTAGAATCCTACAGTTGGAAGAGACCTCCTGGGCCATCACCCAGTCCAACCCCATTCTGCCAAGAAGCAGGAATATTGCATTCAAAGCACCCCTGACAGATGGCCATCCAGCCTCTGTTTCAAAGCTTCCAAAGAAGGAGCCTCCACCACACTCCCTCCGGAGCAGAGAGTTCCACTGCTGAACTCTCTCCCAGTCAGGAAGTTCTTCCTCATGTTCAGATGGAATCTCCTCTCTTGTACTTTGAAGCCATTGTTCCACATCCTAGTCTCCAAGGAAGCAGAAAGGAAGCTTGCTCCCTCTTCCCTGTGCTTCCTACACCAATCAATACCCTACATAAGATTAACTCCAAGGTTCCTTCCAATGATCTGATGATTAGGATCAGGACAACCAAGGAGATTGGATCACAAGCTGGTGACCAGCCAACTAGCAACCTTTTCCTCCTATCATTTTTGTGTGGAAGATGAAGCCCAAGAAACACTCACAAAAAGTTAAAGCCATCAACTTGACATTTGCAAGACTAGTACCTTTTGCTCTGCATCAAGGAAGCGCCTCAGGTCGTCCACATCTAAATAGTCCTTGTGGTTGCTGTAGGTGAGCATCAGCAGATACAGGTCCCGTCTGGTTGACATCATCTTATAGAATGCACAGAACTCCTCGAAGTCCAGCGTCCCTTGGTTGTCATCCGTATCTGCCTCCTGGTCGCACCAAACAACAAAAAAAAGAGGTTAGTTGGCATCCTTATCTTGACAACGTCACAATCGCTAGGCCAAGAACTGTAGTAGAGTGCCACATCATTAGAGGGCAAAGGCCCTCTAATGATGTGGCAAGTTAGTGTCTTGAGTTGCCCTTCAAAACCAGCCTTTAGACAATGTGGAAAGTAAAAGGAAAATGCTTTACTTCAGCAAACACAAAGGAGAAGCAAATGCAATGGAAAAGTGCAAAAGAAAGCAAGGAAGTCTTAATCCAGACACAAATTAACGTCTCTTACAGAGTCCCAAAAGAAACAGCAGTCTTCCATCAGACAACGGACGATGAACTAAGTTCTTAGCAGCAGACACAAAGCAGATTCCATTGGAGTGAAAACATCAGTATCAGGGTCATTGTTACCAGCAAAAGCTGATTGCCCCTGCTACTGATTTATAGCCCTGAATTCCCCACGCAGGAGGTGCTAGGGTGTCTCCCAATTAGCTCAGCGTTTTTAGCAGCTATCCTAGCTGAACGCCGTCTGTGCTCTCTCTTTTTGTCTCTCTAGAAATGTGGGCACTTTCAAACCCTCATCGCCTGATTCTTCCTCTTCCTCCAATTCCTGAGCACTTCCCTGCTCTCGTTCCTCCTCCGAAGACGAGGAATCCCTAACAATTAGCTCTGTTCAAGAAAACAGAGCTAACTAAGCTTTTGTACAGTGTGAGCCCAACTGTTCAGCTCGTGCAGTTATACTGGTTAGAGAGTTGGACTGGGACTTTGGAGTTCTAGATTCTAGTCTGTCCTAAGCCATGAAATTCACTGATTGACTATGGGCTATCAAGGCAATTTGCTGGCCAACATGCTTCTTATCATCCAATTAACTGACTTCAGACCGTTGTTTCTGTCAGTGTGCATTTTATGTATGATGTATGTTTAAATGTAATTTTATGTAGTAGAATTTGTTTTGGGGTGTGGTGGAGGCTCCTTCTTTGGAAGCTTTGAAACAGAGGCTGGATGGCCATCTGTCAGGGGTGATTTGAATGCAATATTCCTGCTTCTTGGCAGAATGGGGTTGGACTGGATGATGGCCCAGGAGGTCTCTTCCAACTCTTTGATTCTATGACTGTGAGAGCTGTTCAGCAGTGGAACTCTCTGCCCTGGAGCGTGGTGGAGGCTCCTTCTTTGGAAGCCTTTGAACAGAGGCTGGATGGCCATCTGTCAGGGGTGCTTTGAATGCAATATTCCTGCTTTTTGGCAGAATGGGGGTGGACTGGATGATGGCCCAGGAGGTCTCTTCCAACTCTTTGATTCTATGACTGTGAGAGCTGTTCAGCAGTGGAACTCTCTGCCCTGGAGTGTGGTGGAGGCTCCTTCTTTGGAAGCCTTTGAACAGAGGCTGGATGGCCATCTGTCAGGGGTGATTTGAATGTGATTTTCCTGCTTTTTGGCAGAATGGGGGTGGACTGGATGATGGCCCAGGAGGTCTCTTCCCACTCTAGGATTCTAGGATTCTATGATTCTAAGAACTTCCTGACTGTGAGAGCTGTTCAGCAGTGGAACTCTCTGCTTTGGGGTGTGGTGGAGGCTCCTTCTTTGGAAGCTTTTAAGCAGAGGCTGGATGGTCATCTGTCAGGGGTGCTTTGAATGCAATATTCCTGCTTCTTGGCAGAATGGGGTTGGACTGGATGAGGGCCCAGGAGGTCTCTTCCAACTCTTGGATTCTAGGATTCTATGATTCTAAGAACTTCCTGACTGCGAGAGCCGTTCAGCAGTGGAACTCTCTGCCCCGGAGTGTGGTGGAGGCTTTGAAACAGAGGCTGGATGGCCATCTGTTGGGGGTGCTTTGAATGCAATTTTCCTGCTTCTTGGCAGAATGGGGTTGGACTGGGTGATGGCCCAGGAGGTCTCTTCCCACTCTAGGATTCTAGGATTCTATGATTCTAAGAACTTCCTGACTGTGAGAGCTGTTCAGCAGTGGAACTCTCTGCTTTGGGGTGTGGTGGAGGCTCCTTCTTTGGAAGCTTTTAAGCAGAGGCTGGATGGCCATCTGTCAGGGGTGCTTTGAATGCAATATTCCTGCTTCTTGGCAGAATGGGGTTGGACTGGGTGATGGCCCAGGAGGTCTCTTCCAACTCTTGGATTCTAGGATTCTATGATTCTAAGAACTTCCTGACTGCGAGAGCCGTTCAGCAGTGGAACTCTCTGCTTTGGGGTGTGGTGGAGGCTCCTTCTTTGGAAGCTTTGAAACAGAGGCTGGATGGCCATCTGTCAGGGGTGATTTGAATGCGATTTTCCTGCTTTTTTGGCAGAATGGGGTTGGACTGGATGGCCCAGGAGATCTCTCCCAACTGTAGGATTCTTTGACTCTGTGATTCACCAAAGAGGAACCGCGTCCCCGTGATGGCATTTTCTCATCACGCTCTGTGATGATTCGACAGCGACCGAGTCTGCTTTGGCAAGACACCCGTCCCTGGCAGGCTTCCAGAGAGACGGCCAAGATGGTCCCCTTCTTAATCAAATTCCATTACCATCAGAGAACAGATTGTAACTCAGTGTCGTCTCTATAAATAAACAATGCACATCAACGGGCATTAACCGATTCCTCATTCTGTCTTTTCACAGCATTCACTCTTTCTACCCAAGCCACTTTTTTTTCAGGTTTCTATTATCATTGATCCACCAATTTGGACAGACAAACGTCTGATTCTCCTTCCAGTTTTTCTATTAGGCAGAGTTTCAGAATCAATTCGTATCTGCTGGCATTTAAGAGCGAGCAATGCCAACATGCCAAAGCTTTCATACGTCCTATGCAATATAGAGGCACTTTCTGCTAATGTAACGTAAGAGCGTGCATCACAAGAGACTGATATTTTTTCCTTCCATTCCCAAAGTCAAAGCTATTGGGAGGTTTGCTGAATAACGAATAATACATCAACTATGCTACGTATTCCAAACTATCATGTGATATATTCCTGTCAAAGCCAGCCCGGGTTGGAGTGGGTTTCCAACCAATTGTGTAGCCTGTTGTCGACCTTTGCAACCCGAAAGACAGTTGCATCTGTCAAGTAGGAAAATTAGGTACCACCTTAAAGTGTGGGGAGGCTAAATTAACTGATTTATGAGGCCATAAAGAAGACTCCGGCAAAGCATTCCAGCGGGGAAGCATGCGGGGAATGCGGAAGTGCTTCATCAGCGTCGCAGATGGACGAGGAAAGCGACAGCTCCTCTGGCGGCCAGAAAAAGGTTAAATAGCCTCTGTGTATGTCTGTATATGTTCGTATGTCAATGATTTATGAGGCCATAAAGAAGACTCCAGCAAAGCATTCCAGCGGGGAAGCATGCGGGGAATGCGGAAGTGCTTCATCAGCCCAGGTTGGAGTGGGTTTCCAACCAATTGTGTGTAGCCTGTTGTCGACCTTTGCAACCCGAAAGACAGTTGCATCTGTCAAGTAGGAAAATTAGGTACCACCTTAAAGTGTGGGGAGGCTAAATTAACTAATTTATGAGGCCGTAAAAAAGACTCCAGCAAAGCATTCCAGCGGGGAAGCATGCGGGGAATGCGGAAGTGCTTCATCAGCCCAGGTTGGAGTGGGTTTCCAACCAATTGTGTGTAGCCTGTTGTCGACCTTTGCAACCCGAAAGACAGTTGCATCTGTCAAGTAGGAAAATTAGGTACCACCTTAAAGTGTGGGGAGGCTGAATTAACTGATTTATGAGGCCTTAAAGAAGACTCCAGCAAAGCATTCCAGCGGGGAAGCATGCGGGGAATGCGGAAGTGCTTCATCAGCGTCGCAGATGGACGAGGAAAGCGACAGCTCCCCTTGCGGCCAGAAAAAGGTTAAATAGCCTCTGTGTATGTCTGTATATGTTCGTATGTCAATGATTTATGAGGCCATAAAGAAGACTCCAGCAAAGCATTCCAGCGGGGAAGCATGCGGGGAATGCGGAAGTGCTTCATCAGCCCAGGTTGGAGTGGGTTTCCAACCAATTGTGTGTAGCCTGTTGTCGACCTTTGCAACCCAAAAGACAGTTGCATTTGACAAGTAGGAAATTTAGGTACCACCTTAAAGTGTGGGGAGGCTAAATTAACTAATTTATGAGGCCATAAAAAAGACTCCAGCGGGGAAGCATGCGGGGAATGCGGAAGAGCTTCAACAGCGTCACAAATGGACGATGAAAGCAACAGCTGCCCTGGCGGCCAGAAAAAGTTAAATAGCCTCTGTGTATGTCTGTATATGTTGTATGTCAAATCGGCATTGAAGGTTTGCCATATATGTGTACACTGTAATCCGCCCTGAGTCCCCTGCGGGGTGAGAAGGGAAGAATATAAAAGCTGTAAATAAATAAAAAATTGTCTTTAAAAAAGTCCCATTAGAGTTCTCAGCATGTTGTGGATGTGATCCTCAGCTTTTGAAGGTATGTCATTGCTTAAGTTGTGTTGACTGACCGTCTGTGCAGGGTTCCATACTTTGCAGTTTAAACACACAACCGTTCAATGCTAAGGCTTCCTGCCAAAATGGAACTGTAGAGGAGAGTCTACTGAACAAGCCAGTACCTGCCGCATACAGTGCTTAAGTCACATTGACCGACTGTCTGCACAGGGTTCCATACTCTGCACTTTAACAATACAACCGTTCAATGCTAAGGCTTCCTGCCAAAATGGAACTGAAGAGGAGAGTCTACTGAACAAGCCAGTACCTGCCGCATACGGTGCTTAAGTCACATTGACCGACTGTCTGTGCAGGGTTCCATACTCCGCACTTTAACAATACAACCGTTCAATGCTAAGGCTTCCCGCTAAAATGGAATTGTAGAGGAGAGTCTACTGAATAAGCCAGTACCTGCCGCATACGGTCCTTAAGTCACATTGACCAACTGTCTGTGCAGGGTTCCATACTCCGCACTTTAACAACACAACCATTCAATGCTAAGGCTTCCCGCTAAAATGGAACTGTAGAGGAGAGTCTACTGAACAAGCCTGCCTCATACGTTGCTTAAGTTGCGTTGACTGACTGTCTGCGCAGGGTTCCATACTTGGCACTTTAACACCACAGCCGTTCAATGCTAAGGCTTCCTGCTAAAATGGAACTGTAGAGGAGAGTCTACTGAACAAGCCAGTACTTGCTGCATACGTTGCTTAAGTTGCATTGACCGACTGTCTGTGCAGGGTTCCATACTCCGCACTTTAACAACACAACCATTCAATGCTAAGGCTTCCCACCAAAACGGAACTGTAGAGGAGAGTCTACTGAACAAGCCAGTACCTGCCGCATACAGTGCTTAAGTCACATTAACCAACTGTCTGTGCAGGGTTCCATACTCCGCACTTTAACAACACAACCATTCAATGCTAAGGCTTCCCGCTAAAATGGAACTGTAGAGGAGAGTCTACTGAACAAGCCTGCCGCATACGTTGCTTAAATTGCGTTGACTGACTGTCTGCGCAGGGTTCCATACTTAGCACTTTAACAATATAACCGTTCAATGCTAAGGCTTCCCGCTAAAATGGAATTGTACATGAGAGTCTACTGAACAAGCCAGTACCTGCCTCATACCAGTACTGCCATCTGTTGAGGAGCTACAAAGGTGGAGGCATTACTTTTCTCTTTAACAACACAACTGTTCCATACTAAGGCTTCCTGCCAAAATGGAACTGTAGAGGAGAGTCTACTGAACAAGCCAGTGCCTGCTGCATACCAGTACTGCCATTCGTTGAGGAGTTACAAAGGTGGAGGCATTACTTTTCATTCAACCTTCGTATAAGAAAGCCATTGAAAAGGATCAGCTGGCCTTGGCTAGGGAAAATGCCATTGAAAAGACTCCTCCTCCTTAGGTCTCAGTGGCACAAACGCACAACACAAACTACTTCCAAAAAGTACAGAATCTCTTTCGATTGCCTGGGCAAATAATGGCAGAATTAAGTTTTGTTGGAAATGGGGGGAGGGGGGGCGCAGAGGAAGAAAATTATTTACCTGCTCAGCACATCTGTCAGTGCCGAAAACACACCTAAGTTCCCGCTGACGCCGCAGAAATGTTTCCGAGGCGAACGGCACACTACAAAAGGTACGCACCCCTCTGCCTGCCACAAAGCCACTCCGACTTCCTCGCAGTGCCACCAATTACCCAAGAAGGGATGGCGTTGCCTTGTTGCGCAGCATCAAAGTCCTTTTAATGTCTCAAAATACAAAAGAAACCATCCCAACTCAAGCCGATCCTGCCTTTCTGACACCCGATTTCCAGGATGACCCACAAGAGAGGGAATCAGTTCCCTGCTTCCATCTCAGACTCCCTCGCAGCATCCTTTGCACAGAGCAATTGCAGAAGAAAAGCTATCCGTGGGCCATCTTGGGTACTCGTGAATCATGTTCGTAGCAGAATTTTGTCAGTATTGAACTGCCTTTTGTCAGATCTGAAGAAGCTCTTCAATCTGCTCTGGGCCAAGACGAGGGAAATTGCTCATTGGCGTGAGCCTGAAAAGGGGGCCGAGAGCTCGTGGCTGAAACTTACGAAGCGGGAACGTTTTCAAAGAGGAGAGGGATTTGAAGAACGTGGCTGCAGAAGTGAATTTATATCCCTGAGAGATCGAGCCAAATTAAAAACCAGTTAGTCTTAAATATGCGGCCGTGTTTCTCATTCTTTTCTTCTTTCCTTTTTTTAAAGTTGGAAGGGGACCTGAATGTGAAAGGGATCGAGGAGTCAATTTGCGCAGCGTGCTGGGCCCATAACCAATGTCAGGTTATTCATCTGCCCAAAGCGCTGATGCCTTTCAAATAAACAGGCGGCAAAAGTATCTGCTCAAACTGAGCGGCCTTCTTCTTTATTTACAGTCGGGAGTTCTGTGTGCCAAGTGTGGTTCAATTCCATCATTGGTGGAGTTCAGTATGCTCCCATGGCCAACAGAAAATACTGGAAGGGTTCGGTGGGCACTGACCTTTAGTTTGAGCGTTGTAGTTCACCTACATCCCGAGAGCACAGTGGACTCAAACAATGATAGATCTGGACCAAACTTGGCATGGATACTCAATATGTCCAAATGTGAACACTGGTGGAGTTTGGGAAAATAGACCTTGACATTTGGAAGTTGTAGTTGTAGTTATACCTCACCTACAATCGAAAGAGCATTTTGAACCCCTTCAACAATGGAATTGAACCAAACCTGGGACACAGAATTCCCATGACCCACACAAAATACTGGAAGTGTTTGGTAGGCATTGACCTTGAGTTTTGGAGTTGTAGTTCACCTACATCCAGAGAGCACTGTGAACCCAAACAATGATGGATCTGGACCAAACTAAGACCATCAGAAATATATGTTTGCTGATGATCTTTAGTGACCCTTCTGACACCCCCCTCACGACCCCTTCTTCCTAATGTTTAAACACAGACTTAAACATTAGGAAGAATTTCCAGAAGGTAAGAGTTGTTTGGCAGTGGGATATATATCCTTAGGTTCCTCTTTCTCTGGAGGTCACCAGAGCCAGGCTTTAGCACAGCAGGTCAACAGCCAGCTGCAGTAAATCTTGCTAACCAAAAGGTTGACAGTTCAAAGCCCGGGTCAGGGTGAGCTCCCGGAAGGGTTTGGTGGGCATTGACCTTGAGTTCTGGAGTTTTCCAAACTACATTTAAGATGGCTGTGTTCTCAGTCTCCATTAAGTTTAGTCCCACCCACCGCAGCTTCCGTATGGTGATGATGGGGCAAAACTCCAAAGTAAAATAATTGGTTTTTTAAGTAATTTATGTTCTCTTGGATTAACCAAAGTCGCTTATATACTGAAAATTATACTGCCCTTGGGAGACATCCAAATATTACAGAACATTAACAAAAATTATTGGTGAGCGTTTCAATTTCCTGCATGTTTCGAATATCACTTTGTATGCGCGAATTTTACAATTTTTTAATGAAATACGATTTAAAAATGAAATTAAGCACAAATGTAATATCTTAACCTATGAGCCATGGACCACCAGTAGGCAGCGAGGATGAAAATCTGTTCCGTAAATAAATAATTTCCACTCCTTTCACATCGCCAGTCATGCCTTCCCTGTCGCTGAGCATGGCATATCCAATGCAATTTTCCGAATCAGCACCCCAAACCGAATCTAAAGTTGACCAAAAACTGATTCGTAAGCCTTTTGGTACAAAGTTGGAGTGTGGTCCCTGGTCAAAGTGGTTCCTGGTTAAGTAGTCCCTAGTCAAGTGGTCCCTGGTCAAAAAAAGGTTGGGAACCATTGTTATAGAGAAATTCTAAATATAAATCAATCTAAAATTGGATTGATTACTTGTTTGAGCTGGAACCCTAGGCTACCAAGCAAACAACTTACCCAGCACTAAGTCATGAAATAAACTTCCAGTTTCACTCCTGGATTTTTAAGACAGTCCTCCTCCAAAGGAAAGTGTTGATGATGCAGCCTTCTACTAGAGACTGCCAGAATGAATTTATTTATGTATGTGTTTTAAATGTGCTTCTATGTATTGCCAAGATGGATTCCAGTGTGTATTAGAAATGCTGTGCAGAATGTTTATTCTATGAGGCTGTGATTAAGTGAACTTGAGAAGTAAGATAAGGTTTGCTCTTGCTGGGAACAGAAGGGAGTAACCAGTCTCAGCAAAAAGAGATAAGCAGATGTGAAGAGGCTTTCATTTTGACTAGTTCCTGAATTGTAGCTCACTGTAGTAAGGCGTGTCTGTTGAATGTGCTTAGTAAACTTAGTTTCTTTTGTAACTCAAAGCTTGCAGAGTCCTTATTTTGCAACTCAGTGTCTGCTGATCTAGCTTTCCTTCCGCTGAGTATTGCCAAACTCTGACAGAGACCACTACCACCAACAGTGAGTGGCCCCCACTTACCTTGAACATCTGCTTGACTTTTTGCCTGGGTAGGTTGACGTTCAGTTTGTGCATCAGCTGGAGCACCTCGCTAATGCTCAGGCTCCCGTCACCGTTTTTATCTGCTTCATCAAAAGTTTGTTTCAACCACATTTGGCAGGAATTAAGGAAAGGGAACAGGGAATTCTGCACGAGCATATAAAGGTGAGATGACCAAGATCAAGAATCCTTTTCCAGTTACATCACCTATTTTCAGCTAACCCCTCATTCCGTTTACCGGGAAGTTTTGCCGAGTTTTTTGTCTCCCTCCTCCCCATTCTGTTTTTGATTATTATCAAAAACAGCCCACTGAAAACTACAAATCTTTTTGTTAACAGTTATTCGGGCCTAGCTATGGTTCTTGAGCCCACTGTACCACCTTCCCTTCTTATTGCAGGATACTGGTCTCTAGTCCTCTGCCGTTTCGAGAGGCTGTCTTCATCGCTGATCCCAGCCATCAAGTACTTGAGCCCTGTGATCCAGGTTCGGGCCTCCTCTCCGCTGGACGACACCAGGTCAAGAGATTCCATATGGTCACCATAGTAGATGCTAAAGCAGCAATTGGGGTCAAAGCTGCCATCCGCGTAACGCTGAAAGATCTCGGACTGCTTTCCCTCGCACACCTCCTGGATGGAATCTATGGAGACTGGAAAAGGAAGGAAGGGGAACGAGTAGAAGTGAAATCAGTGCTACATAAGGAGCAAAATAAGAGCCTCCAGTGTAAAAATATATCATTGACTCAAAAATCATAGAGCTGGAAGAGACAAGGGCCATCCAGTCCAACCAATCATTCTATACTATCTGTTCTGTCACGCACTGGGCCTGTAAAGCATTGCCTTTAAAATAGGACGTGCAACTTGAGCCCAGCGGGAGGCCAGGGCCCCCCGAAGAGAAGTTCTCAAGGATTTTCCACCACAAATGGTCTTTAGATGGCTTGTGAAGTATAACAAAGTCCTTTATTAATGAACAATCAAACAGAAACTTCTCTTGTCTTCAATAAAGTTAAACAAATGCTTCCAGGCCTTTATGCAACTGGTGGCTTCCTAATCATGTCCACGAGGGACAGGCAATTGTCTTCAACAACTGTTTCTTTAAGGAAAATTCCTTTTTAACTTCTCCCAGGCGGACTGTAATCTAAGCCTTACTGACGTGGGCTCCACTACCAGGTCGAACTGCGTCTTGAGCACCGAGTGGACCTACCAGTAAGGCCAGTAGATTCTCCAGCTGGAGTTCTTTGGTCTTTCAAACTGTTTACCCTCTGAAATTCCTCAAAGCTTTAGGGCTGTTTCCCTGGAAATCTTTGGAAATCTTTGGATGCTCTTAAGACTGTTCACCCCCGGAAAGTCTTAAGGGTTGAAGCTTTTGTACAGGAGAAGCTTGTACACGTCCTCTAAATTAGCTTTCCTTATGAGACTAACTAAAAATGGCTCCCTTCCCTTCCCAATTGCCCTGAACAAGGGCGGAACCAAAACTTAATGATGATGGACAGGTGACTTGCCCTACGACTGCAACCAAAGGAAGCCACCTTTCTGCAGAATCCCTGAAACCTTGGACTGCAAGCAAACATTTAATGCAAAGCAAATAACGTTGGAGCTCCTGGTACAGCCGTACCAGCACACTATCACCTTTTCAATTTCTAGACATGATTGTGAAAGCTGAACAGTGAAGAAAGCTGACACGAAGAACCACAGAATCCTATAATTGGAAGACCCAGGAAAACCTTTTAAAAGCATCCACTGCCTCTACTCTCTCTATTTCCAGTGTTCCCTCTGAATGTCTGGGTGAGAAAATGGCCATGGCAGTCATAGGCAGATGATGAAAACAGAAGTATGATCTGCCTCAGAAAAGAGAAACTTGGTCCATCCATGTTTTAACGTTTACGCAAATGATCAGCCACTGCCAGAAGGGACAGAGTGTTTCATCTATGCTGACGATTGTGCCATCACCGCTCAAGTAGGGAGCTTTGAAATTATTGAATGGAAGCTCCGGCCCATCCTCTGTTGGGATATGTTGTTCAGCCCGTGATTGCATTTCAGGATCAGGGTGCTTTAGATGTGGGGAATGATGTCAATGAGGGTCAAGATGGCAATGGTCTGGTCAATGATATTAATGCAGAGAATGACATAGAGACACTGGTTCAAAGTGTAGTTTCCCATGTGAATGTTCCTGCAGGGTATAGGAATGGTAGTTAAATCCCTGAATTGCTCCCAGAGAGTTCCCAGGATTTGGGGCTTGAAAACAACTTGGCACCTGGAGAAACTAATGAGCATATAGTAAGGCGGGTGGAAATTAGCCAAAACAGACAGCTTGGCCAGGCCTTGGGTGTTCGGCCAGGCTTCGACAGATAAGGATGAGAGGCATTCAGGGAAAACGAAACCAATTTCTGAGTCTTAACGAGGGGATATAAAGTTTCAACCATGGGAAATATAGTCAGATGAAGCATCGTTTCAGATCCCTGCTAAGTTCTAAGGCACTGATTGCACTCTCGCACCACGAGATGCAGAACCATACTAAGAAATGGGGCTACAAAGTGGAGTCCATGACATGCGAGTGTGGAGAGCAAACCACAGGCTACCTACTGCAATGCAACCTGAGCCCTGCCACATGTACAATGGAGGACCTTCTTACAGTGACACCAGAGGCACTCCAAGTGGCCAGCTTCTGGTCAAACAAAATTTAGTATAATGCGAAGGTTTTTTTAATTTGGCTGTGGTTTTTCTATACATTATAACTGCATTCTCAATTTGCTTCTGGCACAATAAATCTATATAAATAAAAATGTAATGTTCGTTTGAGGGATTAAAATAAAAACCACTGGACAAATTGACACCAAATTTGGAAGCAAAACACATACTAATCCAATCTATGTCTTTCAAACAAAAATACATTACAGAGCATGCACAAAAGCCCTCCTCTCCCAGCATGTGAGAAGAATAATGAACCAACTGTTGTCCATTGCGAGGGAAGAGAAGCCTAGCTATGGAGTCCCTTTTCATGCAGGAAGGCAGAGTCTTCTTTCTTTTGGGGAGGGGAGGGATTGAGGAAAAGGGAAAGAAAGAGAGGAGGAAGGAAGGAGAAGGACTGTCCCAATGGAGGGCATGGAGGTTTTGGTGAGGCAAGCCCTGGCAGCAGCTGGAGCCACCGCAGTGGCTCCATGAGGCCCAAGGAGGGAGGTTCAGCTCCTCACAGTAATTCTGACACACTAGACTTCAACTCCCAGAGACCTCTGCTACCTTGCACAATGAGAAAGGAATCTGGGAATTGAAGTCCAAAGCACTTGGTGTCTCTTCTGTTCCCTCTGCTTGGCCTCCAAGGATGGATAGCAAATGGCGGAGTAATCAATGGCAACCACCTGCCTGGGGCACCCACTATCGATGCGTCCTGGTCTCGGCTGGCACTATCTGCCAGCTACCAAAGGAGCCCAAGATGATGATGGTGGCAGTGGTGCCGGCGGTGGGAAAAGTGGGCACAGAGCACAAGGGAAGGGGAACGAGGAAGATGCCCCAGCTGCAGGCAGAAAGCAACAGGAAGGAGAAACAACAGGAGGCACCCCTAAAGCCAGAACCTCCCTAACATGGAAGAAGGAAAGAAAGAAAGACAGGAAGGAAGGACAGAAGAAGGCAGGGAGG
Organism: Anolis sagrei; assembly: GCF_037176765.1. Lineage (NCBI taxonomy): Eukaryota > Metazoa > Chordata > Lepidosauria > Squamata > Anolidae > Anolis > Anolis sagrei. The sequence continues at coordinate 527,602 of NC_090033.1, forward strand.
AAAAGAGGGAAGGAATGAAGGAGGACAAGGGGGAAGGAACGAAAGAGAGAAAGAGGGAGGGAAAGAACAAAGGAGGGAAGGAAAGAAGGAGAGAATGAAGGAAAAATAAAGAAAGAGGTACCGAATGAAGGAAGAGGAGAAAGCAGAAAGGAAAGGAAAAGGGGAGGAAAGGCAGAAAAGAGGTAAAAAAAGGTAAAAAAGGAAAGAAGGGGTAAAGGAAATAAAAAGTGAAAGGACGAAGGAAACAGGGAGGGAAGGAAGGAGAGAAGGGAAGAAAGAGAGAAAGGGAGAGGGAAGGAAGGATAGAGAGAAGGAAGGATGCAACCAAAGAGCGAAAGAAGGAATGAAAGAAAGATGGGAAGGAAGGACTGAAGAAGGCAGGGAAGAAAACAGGGAAGGAATGAAGGAGGACAAGGGGGAAGGAACGAAAGAGAGAAAGAGGGAGGGAAGGAAAGAAGGAGGGAAGGAAAGAAGGAGAGAATGAAGGAAAAATAAAGAAAGAGGTACCGAATGAAGGAAGAGGAGTAAGCAGAAAGGAAAGAAAAAGGGGAGGAAAGGCAGAAAAGAGGTAAAAAAGGAAAGAAGGGGAAAGGAAATAAAAAGTGAAAGAACGAAGGAAACGGAGGGAAGGAAGGAGAGAAGGAAAGAAGGAGAGAAAGGGGGAGGGAAGGAAGGAAGGAAGGAAAGAAAGCAATAATAGAAAGAGGCAGAGAACGAAGAAAGTAGAAAAAGGAGTAGCAAAAGAAAAAGGGGGCAAGGAATAGATAGGTACCTCTCTTTCATAACAGTCCAGACAGCTACCTCTACTTTAAAAATTCTTACTATAAGCCACAGCAATGCGTGGCAGGGCACGGCTAGTAAAAAAATAAATGGGCAGAATCGGTACTGTGGATAAGTTAAGGGAATAATCCTTGACTTATCCACCGTTCATATCAAAATCCTCAATCTTGGTGCCCAAACCTGCCATGAAGTCAACTCACTTTTGGCTTTTTCGTTCTTTCGCGAGGGTCTCCAGCGAATGCACGACTTGTGTTCGTCCAAATAGTAGAAGCGGACAAGACCTTTCGAACTGCCTCGGAGTTTGATCATTTGGGTCCCCGCTTGCATGGAGCTCATGCATTTCTCCACTGTATAAGAAAGCGTAGAAAATGAAAACTTTTTTTTTAAAGTCTCAAAACACCACTGATAATTTTCAACATTCGAGAGAGTCAGAAGGAAACTTTGTTCAAAATACAATAAAAGAGAATACGATGCCAACTGGAAAAGCTGACGCCCGCGCAACACTCTCCGAGGAATCTGCAAAGACGGTGAGGTTAGAATTCTTTTCACGTATTTGTAAAATTCACAAATACATACACATATATTCCAACATTCAGTATCCATAGGTTTTGCACCCATGGATTCAAACAACCACAGCACAAACTATTTCAGGAAACAATTGTGCATCCTTCAGAGCGACCCCTTAATACAGTTCCTCATGTTGTGGTGAGCCCAAAACATAATATTATTTTCACAAGTCTCATTTTGCTCCTGTTATGAAGCGTCATGTAAATATCCAGGATGAAGGATGTATTCCAATTCACTGGACCAAATTTGGCAAAAATACCCAATATGCCCAAATTTGAATACTGGTGGAGTTGGGAAGAGGATTGATTTTTTTCACTTGGGAGTTGTCATTGCTGGGATTTATAGTTCACCTACAATCATTCTGAACTCCACCAACAATGGAATTGAACCAAACTTGGAATGCAGAACTCCCATGATGAACAGAAAATACTGGAAGAGTTTGGTGGGCATTGATCTTGAGTTTGGGAGTTGTAGTTCACCTACATCCAGAGAGCACTGTGGACTCAAACAACGATGGATCTGGACCAAACTTGGCACGAATATTCCATATGCCCAAATATGAACACAAATGGAGTTTGGGGGAAACAGACCTTGACATTTGGGAGTTGTAATTACTGGGATTTATAGTTCACCTACAATCAAAGAGTGTTTTGAATTCCACCTACAATGGAATTCAACCAAATGTGGCACACAGAACTTCTAAGACCAAAGGTTGGTGGGCATTGAGCTTGGGTTTTGGAGTTGTAGTTCACCTACATCCAGAGAGCACTGTGGACTCAAACAATGATGGATCTGGACCACCTTGGCATGGATACTCAATATGCCCAAATGTGAACACTGGTGGAGTTTGGGAAAATAGACCTTGACATTTGGGAGGGGTAGGTGCTGGGATTTATAGTTCACCAACAATGGAAGAGCATTCTGAACCCTTCCAATGATGAAATTGAACCAAACTTGGAACACAGAGCTCCCAAGACTAACAGGAAATACTGGAAGGGTTTGGTGGGCATTGACCTTGAGTTTGGGAGTTGTAGTTCACCTGCATCCAGAGAGCACTGCGGACTCAAACAACGATGGATCTGGACCAAACTTGGCACCAATATTACATATACCCAAATATGAACACAGATGGAGTTTGGGGGAAATAGACCTTGATATTTGGGGGTTGTAGTTGCTGGGATTTACAGTTCACCTGGTGTGAACCTTCCTACAGCCTCACACGCTCTCCCTCTCCCGCACATGTCCGCCTAGCCCGCCTCCTCCACAGCGGAGGAGGACTTTTGCTGTCTGTTTCCAAAAAGGAAGAGAAGGACAGGCGGAGAGATCTTCAGCCTTCTCTACCAAAGGGGTTCCTGAGACCATCAGAAATATATGTTTTCTGATGGTCTTTGGCGACCCCTCTGGGACCCCCCTCACCACCCCACAGGGTACCAACCCCCAGGTTGAGAAACGCTACTTCGGAGGCAAAAAATTGGCAAGGGTGATGATGACGACTATCACTATCACCTTCAGCACTTACTTATTTAAGCAGTGCCATCTAAGGAAGTAATGCTACCCCTCTATTCTGCTTTGGTTAGACCACATCTGGAATATTGTGTCCAATTCTGGGCACCACAATTCAAGAGAGATACTGACTCTAAGCTGGAATGTGTCCAGAGGAGGGCGACTAAAATGATCAAGGGTCTGGAGAACAAGCCCTATGAGGAGCGGCTTAGGGAACTGGGCATGTTTAGCCTGAAGAAGAGAAGGCTGAGAGGAGATATGATAGCCATGTATAAATATGTGAGGGGAAGTCATAGGGAGGAGGAGGGAGCAAGCTTGTTTTCTGCTTCCTTGGAGACCAGGATGCAAGGGAACAATGGCTTCAAACTACAAGAGAGGAGATTCCATCTGAACATGAGGAAGAACTTCCTGACTGTGAGAGCCGTTCAGCAGTGGAACTCTCTGCCCCGGAGTGTGGTGGAGGCTCCTTCTTTGGAAGCTTTTAAGCAGAGGCTGGATGGCCATCTGTCTGGGGTGATTTGAATGCAATATTCCTGCTTCTTGGCAGAATGGGGTTGGACTGGATGGCCCATGAGGTCTCTTCCAACTCTTTGATTCTAGGATTCTATGATCACAAACTAAAATAGCACAAAAAGAGAGAGTCAGCCATGATAAAGAAGTCCAGTCTCTCTCTCTCTCTCTCTCTCTCGACATTAAACAATCGAGAAGAAAGTAATAACAAATTATAAAACCAATTCGACACAATACAATTGTAAACGACATTAAGACGGATGGCGGGAAATTGCTTTGCTCGAGGATAATCCTTAGGTGGGATCCTGGGAGGAAAGCAATATCTTGAAAGCGCAGTTGCTATCGGAAGTTATCTGGGCTGTAAGTGGACATTTGCCGGAATATAGAGAATATATCTATATATATGCAAAGATGTCTCCTGTCATTCCGCTTATTAGTTTATTCCAGACAGGTAATCATTTTTCTCAGCCTAGGAGCGCAGCAAAGGTTCGGCCCAATTTTTTATAAAGTATTTCTCCAACTTGTGGTCTTCATATAGCAATTTATACATATGGAGAGAACGAGGGAAAGGAGAAGAAAGAAAGGAAAGAAGGGAGGCAAATGGGGGGGGGGGGGAGGAAAGAAACAGGTAAAGTGAGCAAAATACAGATAACCCCTTAGCCTGGTTCTGAAGCAAAACTGAACATTAAAACAGGAAGTTGCTTTATGGCAAGCTATTTCCTTATCTATTCTAATTAGAATATAATAATAATAATAATAATAATAATAATAATAATAATCACATAAGATCACATCCTGAGCTGCTGCAAGAAGATCGCGCAGACAGACTCCAAGCAGAGGCACAACACCCTTGCTCAGGTGATGCATTGGGACTTGTGCCACAAACATCATCAAAGCAAGAATTGAAAAGTCGACAACAGATCCCAAGTGTAGACTCTGCAAAGAAGCAGCACAGCCTCAGCTGCTGCAAGAAGATCCCGCAGACAGACTACAAGCAGAGGCACAACACCCTTGCTCAGATGATCCATTGGGACTTGTGCCACAAACACCATCAAAGCAAGAATTGAAAAGTCAACGACAGATCCCAAGTGTAGACTCTGCAAAGAAGCAGCACATCCTCAGCTGCTGCAAGGAGATCACGCAGACAGACTCCAAGCAGAGGCACAACACCCTTGCTCAGATGATGCATTGGAACTTGCGGCACAAACACCATCAAAGCAAGAATTGAAAAGCCGACGACAGATCCCAAGTGTAGACTCTGCAAAGAAGCAGCACATCCTCAGCTGCTGCAAGAAGATCCCGCAGACAGAGTCCAAGCAGAGGCACAACACCCTTGCTCAGATGATGCATTGGGACTTGTGCCACAAACACCATCAAAGCAAGAATTGAAAAGTCGACAACAGATCCCAAGTGTCGACTCTGCAAAGAAGCAGCACATCCTCAGCTGCTGCAAGAAGATCACGCAGACAGAGTCCAAGCAGAGGCACAACACCCTTGCTCAGATGATCCATTGGAACTTGTGCCACAAACACCATCAAAGCAAGAATTGGAAAGTCGACAACAGATCCCAAGTGTCGACTCTGCAAAGAAGCAGCACTTCCTCAGCTGCTGCAAGAAGATCCCACAGACAGAGTCCAAGCAGAGGCACAACGCCCTTGCTCGGGTGATCCATTGAACTTGTGCCACAAACACCATCTGCCTGCAACAAAGAATTGGTGGGATCACAAGCCGGAAAAAGTTACAGAGAATGAACACGCCAAACTCCTCTGGGACTTCCGAATTCAGACAGACAGAGTTCTGGAGCACAACACTCCTGACCTCACAATCGTGTTAAAAAACAAAGTATGGATCGTCGATGTCGCAATCCCAGGCGACAGCAGGATTGCAGAGAAACAACTGGAAAAGATGACACAATATGAGGATTTAAAGATCGAACTGCAAAGACTCTGGCACAAGCCAGTAAAGTGGTCCCAGTGGTGATGGGCACACTGGGTGCAGTGCCTCAAGACCTTGGCCTGCACTTAAACACAATCGGCGCTGACAAAATTACCATCTGCCAGGTGCATAAGGCCACCTTACTGGGATCTGCACACATTATTTGCCGATACATCACACAGTCCTAGACACTTGGGAAGTGTCCGATGTGGGATCCAACACAACAGCCAGCAGAATGATCTTGTCTGTTGTGGACTCGTCTTGTTGTGTTTCAAATAATTATAATAATAACAAGGCTCACGAATGGAACCCTGAAGAAGGAGACAGAAGAAGGCCTGGTTCTTGCAGCCCAGGAGCAAGCCATCAGGACAAAGCCAATTAATGCCAGGATTGAAAAATCAGCGTATGACCCCAAATGCAGACTGTGCAAGGAAGCCGATGAAACCAGGGACCATCTCCTCAGCTGTTGCAAGAAAATCGCACAGACGGACTACAAACGGAGGCACAACTCTGTGGCCCAGAAGATTCACTGGAACTTGTGTCAAAAGGACCACCTGCCAGGAGTCAAGAATTGGTAAAGGGATCATAAACATGCAGAGGTCGTGGGAAATGAACACGCAAAAATCCTGTGGGACTTTCGAATCCAGACTGACAAAGTTTTGGAACACAATACACCAGACATCCCATTCTTCTTCTTTTTATTGTTCTTCCAATATTTTCTTTCCGTCTTTTCACATATTTCAAAAATTGTAATTTTTTAAAAGGGCTTTTTTTGCACCGGGAAGCAAAGTGCCAAGTTCACTCATTGCTTCCCCTGAGAAAAACCTGGGGCCACATCTACACTGCCATATGTTGCAGTTTGAAACTGCATGATATGGTCAGTATAAACTGCATGATATGGTCAGTATAGACTCATTTGAAACTGCATGATATGGTCAATATAGACTCAACAACATCTGTTATAGAACTCCAGTATGCTGATGACAACGTCGTCTGTGCGCATTCAGAAGAAGATCTGCAAGCCACTCTAAACACCTTTGCAAAAGCATACAAGAAGCTCGGCCGGTCATTGAACATTGAAAAAACCAAAATGCTCTTCCAGAGTCACCAGCCAATCCCTCTGCAAGGCCAGAAATATATCTTAATGGTGTCACATGAGAAAATGTGGACCATTTCCGCTCCCTTGGCAGCCACCTCTCCACCAAAGTCAACATTGACACCGAAATACAACACCGCCTGAGCTCTGCGAGTGCAGCATTTTCCCGAATGAAGCAGAGAGTGTTTGAGGGCCGGGACATCCGTAGGGAGACCAAGGTGCTTGTCTATAAAGCTATTCCCCTCCCAACCTTGCTCTACGCCTGCGAGACGTGGACTGTCTACAGACGTCAACATTGAGACTGAAATACAACACCGCCTGAGATCTGCGAATGCAGCATTTTCCCGAATGAAGCAGAGAGTGTTTGAGGACCGGGACATCCGTAGGGATACCAAGGGGCTTGTTCATAAAGCTATTCCCCTCCCAACCCTGCTCTACGCCTACGAAACATGGACTGTCTACAGACATCACATGCAACTCCTGGAACAATTCCATCAGTGCTGCCACCAGAAAATCCTGCAAATCTCTTGGGAAGACAAGCAGACAAACGTCAGCATGCTGGAAGAAGCAAAGACCACCAGCATTGAAGCAATGGTCCTCTGCCATCAACTCCGCTGGACCAGCCACATTGTCCGGATGCCTGACCACCGTCTCCCAAAGCAGTTGCTCTACTCTGAACTTAAGAATGGAAAATTGAATGTTGGTGGGCAGGAAAAGAGATTGAAAGATGGGCTCAAAGCCCAACTTAAAAACTCTGGCATAGACACCGAGAACTGGGAAGCCCTGGCCCTTGAGTGCTCTAGATGGAGGTCAGCTGTGACCAGCAGTGCTGCAGAATTTGAATAGGCACGAATGGAGGGCGAAAAAGAGAAACGTGCCAAGAGGAAGGCGCGTCAAGCCAACCCCGACCGAGACCGCCTTCTGTCTGGAAACCAATGCCCTCACTGCGGAACGGAGAACATACAGGTCAAGAATTGGGCTCCGCAGCCACATACGGACCCACAAGAACACTGAAAAACGAGGGGTCGCCTAAGTAAGTAAGACTCATATAATGCAATGCAATGATATGAATCTACGTTGACAATATAATGCAGTTTCAGACAGCCTTTCATAGCAGCAGTTTCAATGTGACTTACTTCCAAAGAAACACACACACACAGGACAAGGCTGCGTATTGGCTCATATGTCGCATGGTTTCAATTCATACCGCAAAAAATTAAGAAATAATTAACACACGCAGTATTCCTCGATCTCGCGCTGCTTGGTATGGATGACCCATGCTGACCCTTTCTGCCCCCATCCGGCCACCAACAATGCGCTTCTATTGCAGAGTGAATCACAGCCTTTCACTCGAAGAAGAATGCACGCATTACAAAAGGAATCGGCTGGCCGTGCCGGGTCCCATTCGCCAACGACCCTTCTTTCGCCAGGAAGGGACCCAAAGTGGCCCTTCGAGAGATTCACTTATTACTAGCCGTCCCCTGCCACACTTTGCTGTGGCCCACTTTGTGTATATGTACAGGGTTAGTCAAAATGCATAGGCCAATAAGCCATTCAATTGAATGGCTTATTGGCCTATGCATTTTGACTAACCCTGTATTTTGTGTGTATATATAGAATCCTAGAATCCTAGAAGAGTTGGAAGAGACCTCCTGGGCCATCCTCCAGTCCAACCCCATTCTGCCAAGAAGCAGGAATATTGCATTCAAAGCACCCCTGGCAGATGGCCATCCAGCCTCTGCTTAATAATAATAATAATAATAATAATAATAATAATAATAGAATCCTAGAGTTGGAAGAGACCTCCTGGGCCATCATCCAGTCCAACCCCATTCTGCCAAGAAGCAGGAATATTGCATTCAAAGCACCCCTGACAGATGGCCATCCAGCCTCTGTTTCAAAGCTTCCAAAGAAGGAGCCTCCACCACACTTCTGGGCAGAGAGTTCCACTGCTGAAGAACGGCTCTCACAGTCAGGAAGTTATAGAATCCTAGAATCCTAGAGTTGGAAGAGACCTCCTGGGCCATCATCCAGTCCAACCCCATTCTGCCAAGAAGCAGGAAAATTGCATTCAAATCACCCCTGGCAGATGGCCACCCAGGCTCTGCTTCAAAGCCTCCAAAGAAGGAGCCTCTACCACACTCCGGGGCAGAGAGTTCCACTGCTGAACGGCTCTCAGACAGGAATCCTAGAATCCAAGAGTTGGAAGAGACCTCCTGGGCCATCATCCAGTCCAACCCCATTCTGCCAAGAAGCAGGAAAATTGCATTCAAATCACCCCTGACAGATGGCCACCCAGCCTCTGTTTCAAAGCCTCCAAAGAAGGAGCCTCTACCACACTCCGGGGCAGAGAGTTCCACTGCTGAACGGCTCTCAGACAGGAATCCTAGAATCCAAGAGTTGGAAGAGACCTCCTGGGCCATCATCCAGTCCAACCCCATTCTGCCAAGAAGCAGGAAAATTGCATTCAAATCACCCCTGACAGATGGCCATCCAGCCTCTGTTTCAAAGCTTCCAAAGAAGGAGCCTCCACCACACTTCTGGGCAGAGAGTTCCACTGCTGAACGGCTCTCACAGTCAGGAAGTTATAGAATCCTAGAATCCTAGAGTTGGAAGAGACCTCATGGGCCATCATCCAGTCCAACCCCATTCTGCCAAGAAGCAGGAATATTGCATTCAAAGCACCCCTGACAGATGGCCATCCAGCCTCTGCTTAAAAGCTTCCAAAGAAGGAGCCTCCACCACACTCCTGGGCAGAGAGTTCCACTGCTGAATAGCTCTCACAGTCAGGAAGTTATAGAATCCTAGAATCCTAGAGTTGGAAGAGACCTCCTGGGCCTTCATCCAACCCAACCCCATTCTGCCAAGAAGCAGGAATATTGCATTCCAAGCACCCCTGACAGATGGCCATCCAGCCTCTGTTTCAAAGCTTCCAAAGAAGGAGCCCCCACCACACTCCTGGGCAGAGAGTTCCACTGCTGAACGGCTCTCACAGTCAGGAAGTTCTTCCTCGTGTTCAGGTGGAATCTCCTCTCTTGGAGTTTGAAGCCATGGCTCCCTTGCGTCCTAGTCTCCAAGGAAGCAGAAAACAAGCTTGCTCCCTCCTCCTCCTCCCTGTGGCTTCCTCTCACATATTTATCCGTGGCTCTCATCATATCTCCTCTCAGCCTTCTCTTCTTCAGGCTAAACATGCCCAGCTCCTTAAGCCGCTCCTCATAGGGCTTGTTCTCCACACCCTTGACCATTTTAGTCGCCCTCCTCTGGACACATTCCAGCTTGTCAATATCTCTCTTGAATTGTGGTGCCCAGAATTGGACACAATATTCCAGGTAACGTGGTCTAACCAAAGCAGAATAGAGCATGGGGAGCAGGACTTCCCTAGATCTAGACACTATGCTCATTGTTCATTCGTCCAGTCGTTTCCGGCTCTTCGTGACCTCATGGACCAGCCCACACCAGAGCTCCCTGTCGGCCGTCACCACCCCCAGCTCCTTCAAGGTCAATCCAGTCACTTCAAGGATGCCGTTGCCATCCTTGAAATACACAAGAGGCATGTGGACAATTTCAACAGAAAGCAAGAAACCATGAAAATGAACAAAATCTGGCTACAGGTATTAAACAACTCTAAAATTGCAACAGCACAACAACAGAGAGGAAACAAACAAGGACATCTAGTAATCACCTCTCAACAAAAGTTTGCTCCAGGTACTGCCAGGCCATTATATGCTAATCAAGGTGGTCAGTGGAAACATTCCCACCTAGCTCCAGCAGAAAAGAGTCCTTTGTCCCACCCTGGTCATCATTCCACAGATATATGAACCCTTTTGCCTAGTTCCAACAGACCTCACTCCCTCTGAGGATGCTTGCCATAGATGCAGGCAAAACGTCAGGAGAGAATGCCTCTAGAACATGGCCATATAGCTTGAAAAGACCTACAACAATCCAGAAAGGAAACAAACAAGGACATCTAATCACCTCTCAACAAAAGACTGTCCCAGGCACTGCCAGGCAATCAAATGCTAATGAAGGTGGTCAGTTGAGACATTCCCACCTAGCTCCAGCAGACAAGAGTCCTTTGTCCCACCCTGGACATTCCACAGATATATGAACCCTTTTTCCTAGTTCCAACAGGCCTCACTCCCTCTGAGGATGCTTGCCATAGATGCAGGTGAAACGTCAGGAGAGAATGCCTCTAGAACATGGCCATACAGCCTGAAAAAACCTACAACAATCCAAATCATTTACTAACTTCCTGGTTTATACGTCTTTACAGTAGACTCGACTACTTAGGAATCGTGATTTGCTCAAGGATTTCACCGGTAGCCTTGTCCACTACCTCCGTTCCAGGTTCCCCGTCTAGCCGATTTCAAAATTCGTTATCTGCCAGATAGCAAACAATATTTCTGACTCATCTCTTGGTTCCTAAACAAAGTAATTGTTTATGTCACAACTCCAAGTAAATAAATACAGTCAGGAAAGATGAATAGATTTACGGGGAAACGCAGCAAGCAACCGGATTGTTGTATGATTCTTTCAATTGTATACAGAGCAGCCGACTGACTGAAATCCTCTGGTTTTGGGTTTCTCTGAGACAACTGAAAAACATAAGGATAATCTATGTTCAAAAAATAGATACTCAAATGTTCAAAAAATGATACTCCAACACCAAAGGTATCGCTTCATGTCTGACTCCAAGGAAATTACTATTACATGAGTATAGAAACATTACTACAACTACATCCTCACCTCTGAGGATGCTTCCCATAGATGCAGGCGAAACGTCAGGAGAAATGCCTCTAGAACATGGCTCTATAGCCCGAAAAAACCCACAAGAACCTAGTGATTCCAGCCATGAAAGCCTTCGACAATACATTACTACAATTACTACAAAATGTGATGCTTATAATCCCCAGCAATGAGCAAGTAGGAGAACCAACAGGCTAGAGCAGTGTATCTCAACCTGGGAGTTCGGACCCCTCGGGGAGTCGCGAGGAGATGTCAGAGGGGTCACCAAAGACCATCAGAAAACACACTATTTTCTGTTGGTCATGGGGATTCTATGTTTATTTATTTATTTATTTATTTACAGTTCTTATATTCCGCCCTTCTTCTCACCCCATAGCAGGGGACTCAGGGCGGATTACAGTCAACACATATATGGCAAACATTCAATGCCAGTTTTGACAAACGACGTTTAACACACAAATACACCAAGGCTATTTAACTTTTTTCTGGCCGCCAGGGGAGCTGCTGCTTTTCATCGTCCATCAGCGACACCGATGAAGTTCTTCCGCATTCCACATTCCCCGGAGTCTTCTTTCTTTATGGCCTCATAAATTAAATTTAGCCTCCCACACTTTAAGGTGGTGCCTTATTTTCCTACTTGACAGATGCAACTGTCTTTCAGGTTGCAAAGGTCGACAACGGGCTACACAATGGCTGGACACCCACTCCAGCCCGGGCTGGCTTCGAACTCATGACCTTTTGGTCAGAGTGATCTTAATGCAGCTGACACTCAGCCAGCTGCGCCACAATCCCGGTGGAAGTTTGGCCCACTTTTATCGTTGATGAGGTTCAGAATGCCCTTCCATTGTAGGTGAACTATACATCCCAGAAACTACCGCTCCCAAATGTGAAGGACTATTTTCCCCAAACTCCACCAGTGTTCACATTTGGGCATATTGAATATTTGTGCCAAGTTTGGTCCAGATCCATCTTTGTTTGAGTCCACAGTGCTCTCTGGATGTAGGTGAACTACAACTCCAAAACTCAAGGTCAATGCCCACCAAACCCTTCCAGTATTTTCTGTTGGTCATGGGAGTCCTATCTGCCAAGATTGGTTCAATTCCATCATTGGTGTAGTTCAGAATGCTCTTTGATTGTAGGTGAACTATAAATCCCAGCAACTACAACTCCCAAATGACAAAATCAAAACCCTTCCCAATTCCACCAGTATTCAAATGTGGGCGTATCTGATATTTGTGCCAAATGTGATCCAGTGAATGAAAATACGTCCTGCATATCAGGTATTTACATGACATTACAGGACAGTACTGATATTGTACTATGCTAATAATATCATGTATTGTATGTAGATATCCATTGTAAGCTGCTCTGAGTCCCCTTCGGGGTGAGAAGGGCGGCATAGAAATGTTGTAAATCTATATCAATAAAATGTAATGTTTGTTTGTGGGATTGACAGAACTCAAAAACCACTGGACGAATTGACACCAAATTTGGACACAAGACACCTATCAGGCCAATGTATGTCCTTCACTCAAAAAAAATTGATTTTGTCATTTGGGAGTTGTAGTTGCTGGGATTTACAGTTCACCTACAATCAAAGAGCATTCTGAACTCCACCAACGATGGAATTGAATCAAACTTGGCACACAGGACTCCCATGATGAATAGAAAACACTAGAAAAGTTTTGTGGGCATTGACCTTGAGCTTGGGAGTTGTAGTTCACCTATATCCAGAGAGCACTTTGGACTCAAACAAGGATGGATCTGGACCAAACTTGGCACAAATATTCCATATGCCCAAATACGCTGCACACAGATGGAGTTTGGGGGAAATAGACCTTGACATTTGGGAGTTGTGGTTGCTGGGATTTATAGTTCACCTACAATCAAAGAGCATTCTGAACTCCACCAACAATGGAATTGAACCAAACATGGCACACAGGACTCCCATGACCAACAGAAAATACTGGAAGGGTTTGGTGGGCATTGATGTTGAGTCTGGAAGTTGTAGTTCACCTACATTCAGAGAGCACTGTGGACACAAACAATGATGGATCTGGACCAAACTTGGCACCATTACCCAATATACCCAAATGTGAACACTGGTGGACTTTGGGGAAAATAGACCTTGACATTTGGGAGTTGTAGTTGCGGGGATTTATAGTTCACCTACAATCAAAGAGCATTCTGAACTCCACCAACAATGGAATTGAACCAAACTTGGCACACAGGACTCCCATGATCAATAGAAAACACTAGAAAGGTTTGGTGGGCATTGGCCTTGAGTTTGGGAGTTGTAGTTCACCTACATCCAGAGAGCACTTTGGACTCAAACAAGGATGGATCTGGACCAAACTTGGCATAAATATTCCATATGCCCAAATGTGAATTCAGATGGAGTTTGGGGGAAATAGACCCTGACATTTGGGAGTTGTAGTTATTGGGATTTATAGTTCACCTACAACCAAAGAGCATTCTGAACCCCATGAATGACAGAATTGGGGCAAACTTCCTACACAGAACCCCCATGGCCAACAGAAAATACTTAAGGCCATCCAGTCCAACTCCCTTCATCAGGGAAAGAAAACGTAATCAAAGCCCTCCTGACAGAGAGCCATCCAGATAGATATACATGATTCCCACACACAGATATAGTCTCATAGATTGGAAAGGGACCTCTAAAGAAGGATAGTGATATGTCCCATGTTCCAGAGTAGGCCAACCAGGCACTCTCCACATCAACACTGACCAAGAAACAGCAAGAAATACTGTTTATCCACAAGCAGGAAGACATGACATACATTACAAACCAACACTTTCACATTACTTTATTTTCCAGGTCACCGGACTGGGCCACAGCAACTCCTGGCAGGGGACGGCTAGTAAATAAACACATAAATAACAGTAGCAAAATATGGGCATATTGGGTATTTGTGCCAAATTTGGTCCAGTGTATCCTGCATATCAGATATTTACATTACGGTTCAGAACACTAGCAAAATTGAACAAAATCTGGCTACCAATATTACAAAACTCTAAAATTACAAACAGCGGAACAACAGAGAGTAAACCATCAGGCACATCTAATCACCTCTCAACAAAAGATTCCCCCAGGCACTGCCAAGCCATCAAATGCTAATCAAGGTGGTCAGCTGAAACATTCCCACCTAGCTCCAGCAGGCAAGAGTCCTTTGTCCCACCCCGGCCATTCCACAGATATATAAAACCCATTTTTCCTACTTCCAACAGACCTCACTCCCTCTGAGGATGCTTGCCATAGATGCAGGCGAAATGTCAGGAGAAAATGCCTCTCGAACATGGCCATATAACCCTGAAAAACCTACAACAACCCAGTGATTGTGGCCATGAAAGCCTTCGACAATAAAATTGCAGTTCTGGGGTAGCAGTGAAAATAATGTTATGGTTGGGGGTCATCACGACATGAGGAACTGTGTTAAGGGGTCGTGGCATTAGGAGGGTTGAGAAACACTGGGCAAGCCATTATCTGGGAATTCATGACACTTTGTATTTTCATCCAAAGCTGTTGGTAAATACTACTTAAACCCCCAAACCGTCAAAATGTTATTGTCTTGTGCAGGAGTCCTCAAACTTTTTAAACAGAGGGCCAGGCCACAGTCATAGAATCATAGAATCAAAGAGTTGGAAGAGACCTCCTGGGCCATCCAGTCCAACCCCATTCTGCCAAGAAGCAGGAATATTGCATTCAAATCACCCCTGACAGATGGCCATCCAACCTCTGCTTAAAAGCTTCCAAAGAAGGAGCCTCCACCACACTCCAGGGCAGAGAGTCCCTCAAATTGTTGGAGGGCCAGATAAGTGACCTTAGAGGGCTGTATCCGGCCCGCGGGCCATAGTTTGAGGACCCCTGGTCTTGTGTATGAAAGAGGGAGAGAAGTAATAATCTTTGCCACCTTACCTATCTGGCCCATTTTCCATCTGGGAGTGGCTATAATACTCCCACCAATCCAGAAAAACTCTTCGGCCAGGCGAGCCACCGAAAACTTGTTTCGGAGCAAAGGCGACCGAGAGTACTCCATGTCGGGCGCCAAGGAGAGCTTCCGGGCTCGGTGCCAAATTTGGAACTCACTTTCCGGAGGACATGGTTAAGCAAGGACAAGATTCCACCAAAAAACATGAACTGACAAGGCAATTTCACTCCTTTTCCTGAGACAGAAACATTAAGTCCAATTTTCTTCTAGTTGACTTGGGACCACCATCAACTTCTGGATCTGGGGTTCCTCTGTCCTTCTAGACGGTCGGAAAACACATCCCGGGACTGTTTCTTTGCCAATCCAAATCATGAGAACTCTAACTGAAGATTATTTTGGAAATTTCACTTCTTTTCATGAAAAAAAAACATTAAGTCCAATTTTCTTCTAGTTGACTTGGAACCACCGTCAACTTCTGGATCTGGAGTCCCTTGGTCCTTCTAGAAGGTCGGAAAAGACTGTTTTCAAGACATCCCAAGACTGTTTTCTTGCCAATTCAAACCATGAGAACTCTAACTGAGGATCATTTTGAACTGACAAGGAAATTTCACTCCTTTTCGTGAGAAAGAAATATTAAGCTCAACTTTCTTCTAGTTGACTTGGTACCACCATCAACTTCTGGATTTGAGGTCCCTCTGTCCTTCTAGAATGTCAGAACACACATCTCAGGACTGTTTTCTTGCCAATGCAAATCATGAGAACTCTAACTAAAGATCTTTTTGAACTGACAAGGAAATTTCACTCCTTTTCGTGAGAAAGAAATATTAAGCTCAACTTTCTTCTAGTTGACTTGGTACCACCATCAACTTCTGGATCTGAGGTCCCTCTGTCCTTCTAGAAGGTCGGAAAACACATCTCAGGACTGTTTTCTTACCAATCCAAATCATGGGAACTCTAACTGAAGATAATTTTGAACTGACAAGGAAATGGACTGTTGAAGGAAATTTCACTCCTTTTCCTGAGACAGAAACATTAAGTCCAACTTTCTTCTAGTTGATTTGGGACCACCATCAACTTCTGGATCTGAGGTCCCTCTGTCCTTCTAGACGGTCGGAAAACACATCCCGGGACTTTTTTCTTGCCAATCCAAATCATGAGAACTCTAACTGGAGATCATTTTGAACTGACAAGGAAATTTCACAACTTTTCGTGAGAAATATTAAGTCCAATTTTCTTCTAGTTGACTTGGAACCACCATCAACTTCTGGATCTGAGGTCCCTCTGTCCTTCTAGATGATCCCAGGACTGTTTTCTTACCAATCCAAATCATGAGAACTCTAACTGAAGATCATTTTGAAAAAAATACAAAAAAAAATTATTCTCTCTTGAAAGGAGAATAATAATAAAGCACCACGACTCTCCGGTTAGGCAAAGCGGCAACTGGGAAGGCTTCTAATCCGTGCTGTTTTCTTTCCGTGGCCCATCACCATTGTGTCCTGCGGTCTGTTTCTCCAGGCCACAGCTGTTGCTTCTCCATGCCACGGAGAGATTATCCCCTTGTGCATATGGGAAGGAATGAGAAGGCAATTGCAACGCGGGTGAATTTCCTACGCCTGTTTACGAACTTTTGAGCGATGTACGCGGCGCAGAAGGCAGTGAATGCCACTTCAGATCCATCGGTGCACCTGGAAGTCTGTCGTTTGCATTTTCTCTCGACGTTTACCGCATCGAGAACGGCATCTCTGAACTCTCTTCTTGCTCAGGCTTCGACAAACCTCTTGAACGGCTCAATCGGCATCTTTCGAGGAGGAAAGCTTCTAACACAGCAAACCAAGGAAAAGGAGGAACTATTTGCAGCCCAGCGACATCAACACATGCTTGCTTGAAACCCTAAATCCGGCGTATATGCTAATCCGAAAGCCACGGCTTCTGCCTTATCCAGTCAAGGGATTTAGAGATGCATCTGTGTGTGTGTGTGCGCGCGCATGGAGGCGGGTGTGTGCTGCAGCCACAGAAAAATGAAAACAGAGAGAAGAACAGGGACTCTTGGTCTGAATGCATGCCGTCTCCCAGCTGGCATGGGCCAAAGGGGACGGGGCAAGTGTCACTGCCCCACGGAGAAGTGCATTGTCCCACGGGCAAGTGTCATTGTCCCACGGCAGCGTGCAAAGTTCTAAACTTTCCAAATGGCACTTAGAAGCCATGTCTGTTCAATGTCTATAAATGTGCTAACCGAGCATATCGAAATAAAATAAACTATAATAAAATAAAGCATAAACGTATTGGGTTGTTGTGAGTTTTTGGGGCAGTATGGCCATGTTACAGAAGCATTCTCTCCTGATGTTTCTCCTGTTTCACCTGGAAAGCACACACTTGTGTCTTGGCAGGGTTAGGCTTCAGGTGGTTCTCTTTGGAGTAGCTGGAGAGAGCTTTCAAGGCATTAGAAAGCTGTTTCTAAGTCTTTTGCTTAGAACTGTTTCAAAGTCTTTTGCTTCTGTTTCAAAGTCTTTTGCTTCTGTTGTGTGTGTGTGGGGGGGGGGTAATGCGAGCTAGCTTGTAGAGTTTAGCCACAGGTGTGGGTTTAAGACATCCTGTGATTATTCTGCATGTTGCCAAACAGGGCGGGCATACTGGGCAGTTGAGTCAGACAAGGCCAGGGCTGATGTTCTTGCTAATTGTGGGTCTGCACCCCATGTGCTGCCTGTCAGTTTCCGCAGGATGTTATTGCGTGTCGCTGCCTTGTGCTTGGTGTTCAAGCAGTGTTTCCTATCTGCTTGTCTTCGAGATATTTAGGATGGAAACAATGTTCAAGCTCTTGACCTTCCCAGGTGACTTTCAATTTCCTGATGGCTTCATGGTTGCGTAGGTGGAAAGCACACACTTGTGTCTTGGCAGGGTTAGGCTCCAGGTGGTTATCTTTGGAGTAGCTGGAGAGATCCTTCAAGGCATTAGGAAGTTGGATTTCAACTGTTTCAAAGTCTTTTGCTTCTGTTGTTGGGGGGGGGGGGGCAATGCCAGCTAGCTTGTAGAGTTTATCAACAGGTGTAGGTTTAAGACATCCTGTGACTATTCTGCATGTTTCATTCCATGCTGTGTTCACCTGCTTTGCATGGGCAGACTTGTGCCAAACAGAGCGGACATACTCGGCAGTTGAGTCAGACAAGGCCAGGGCTGATGTTCGTACTAATTTTGGGTCTGCACCCTATGCACTACCTTTACGTTTATCAACATATGTAAGTTTAAGACATCCTGTGATTATTCTGCATGTTTCGTTCAATGTTGTGTCCACCTGCTTTGCATGGGCAGACTTGTGCCAAACAGGGCAGGCATACTCGGCTGTTGAGTCAGACAAGGCCAGGGATGATGTTCTTGCTAATTTTGGGTCTCCACCCCATGTGCTACCAGTAAGTTTCCACAGGATGTTATTGTGTGCAGATACTTCATGCTCCACACCGAGATATTTAGGATGGAAACAACGTTCAAGCTCTTGACCTTCCCAGGTGACTTTCAATTTCCTGATGGCTTCACGGTTGCGTAGGTGGAAAGCACACACTTGTGTCTTGGCAGGGTTAGGCTCCAGGTGGTTATCTTTGGAGTAGCTGGAGAGATCCTTCAAGGCATTAGGAAGTTGGATTTCAACTGTTTCAAAGTCTTTTGCTTCTGTTGTTGGGGGGGGGGGGGGAGCAATGCCAGCTAGCTTGTAGAGTTTATCAACAGGTGTAGGTTTAAGACATCCTGTGACTATTCTGCATGTTTCGTTCAATGCTATGTTCACCTGCTTTCCATGGACAGACTTGTGCCAAACTGGGCAGGCATACTGGGCAGTTGAGTCAGACAAGGCCAGGGCTGATGTTCTTGCTAATTTTGGGTCTGTACCCTATGCACTACCATTACGTTTATCAACAGGTGTAGGTTTAAGACATCCTGTGATTATTCTGCATGTTTCATTCCATGCTCTGTTCCCCTGCTTTGCATGGGCAGACTTACGCTGAACAGGGCGGGCATACTCGGCAGTTGAGTCAGACAAGGCCAGGGCTGATGTTCTTACTAATTTTGGGTCTGTACCCTATGAACTACCATTACGTTTATCAACAGGTGTAGGTTTAAGACATCCTGTGATTATTCTGCATGTTTCATTCCATGCTATGTTCGCCAGCTTTGCATGGGCAGACCAATGCCAATCAGGGCAGGCATACTCAGCAGTTGAGTAAGACAAGGCTAGGGCTGATGTTCTTACTAATTTTGGGTCTGCACCCCATGTGGCACTTAGGAGTCTGTTCAATGTCCATAAATGTGCTAACTGAGCATATCTAAATAAAATAGAATAAAAATAAAGCATTAAAAATATTGGGTTATTGCAAGTTTTGGGGGCTGTATGGCCATGTTCCAAAAGCATTCTCTCCTGACGTTTCACCTGCATCTAGGGTCAGCGATGAATCCAGGCTCACCCCCATCTATGGCAAGCATCCTCAGAGGTTGTGAGGTCCATTGGAAACTAGGAAAATGGGGTTTATATATCTGAGGAATGTCCAGGGTGGGAGAAAGAACTCTTGTCTGTTTGAGGTAGGTGACAGCTAATCACCTCTCAACAAAGGATTCCTCCAGGCAGTAAAAAGCTACACCTTGAAACTGTTAGGCCACTAAATGCTAATCAAGGTGGCCAATAGAAACACACAAGAGTTCTTTCTCCTACTCTGGAAATTCCACAGATATATAAACGCCATTTTCCTACTTTCCAACAAACTTCACAACCTCTGAGGATGCCTGCCATAGATGCAGGTGAAATGTCAGGAGTAAGAGTACATAAAGCTTTGGAGAGCTTCTGTTCAACCATTTCAACCACTGAGCGGTGATGGAACCATCATCAGCATAGATGGCAGTGACAGACCATTTGTGTAGATGTTGAACATGGATGGAGCGAGCACGCTCCCCTGAGGCAGGCCGTTCTTCTGTTTCCGCCATCTGCTTCTCTGGCCTTGGAACTCAACAGAAAAGCTCCTGTTCGGTAGCTGATTTCCTTGAGCGGTGATGGCACGATCATCAGCATAGATGAAGCTCTCTGTCCCTTCTGGCAGTGGCTGGTCATTTGTGTAGATGTTGAACATGGATGGAGCGAGCACGCTCCCCTGAAGCAGGCTGTTCTTCTGTTTCCGCCATCTGCTTCTCTGGCCTTGGAACTCAACAGAAAAGCTCCTGTTTGGTAGCTGATTTCCTTGAGTGGTGATGGCACGATCATCAGCATAGATGAAGCTCTCTGTCCCTTCTGGCAGTGGCTGGTCATTTGTGTAGATGTTGAACATGGATGGAGCGAGCACGCTCCCCTGAGGCAGGCTGTTCTTCTGTTTCCGCCATCTGCTTCTCTGGCCCTGGAACTCAACAAAAAAGCTCCTGTTCTGTATCTGATTTCCTATGAAGCGGGCGAGGTGGTCGTCCTTTGTGATATTATACATTCTTCTCAGGAGGAGGTGATGATTTACAGTATTTGATCAAGTGATATCGATTTATAGCATCACCCTTTTTGTTGCAGCCTCTGCCTCAAAGGTCTTGAACTCAAAGGTCGGGACGGGAGGAATTGCTTCCTGAGCCCCATCCAGGAAAAGGCATACATTCAAGTAAACCACACTCACGATTAGGATGCTCTTCCTACTATTAGAAACATTTAGCATTCCAATGACAAGGGCCATACGACCGCCATGGCTACTACATATCACATCTCCACCCCTTGTTCCAATTGACCTTCCATGTCCTCAATGGGATTAGCCTGGTAGCAACTGGGAGGCAAACTGTGTTAATCCCTGGTATTGATGACCGCACGATTGTAAGATGCGTCAGGCTTCTGGCGGGTTATGAGACGAGAAAATTTCACTACATTCCTCGAGATGAGGGATCAAAGCATTTTAAGAAACTGGCATCACAAAAGCTGGGACCCTCAATCCAGAAAAGAGAGGAGGCAGAAAAGCGAAAGGAAAGATATGAGGGTTGAATGAAAAGTAATGCCTCCACCTTCGTAACTCTTCAACAGATGGCAGTACTGGTATGCAGCAGGTCCTGGCTTGTTCAGTAGATTCTCCTCTACAGTTCCATTCTGAAACAAATTTCTCTCTGAGTGATATGGCAATCATCCTGAATCAATCTGTCAACCTTTTGCTTGTGAAACTCGGTGGTTGCTGTCATTAGAATGCTACATGTTTCTAAGAGTGGGAAGATCAACAGCGACAGCCCCAAAACATCCCTGCTCTTGAGGAGATCGAGCTGCATGGAGGAATGAATGGGCCAACAGACCAGCAACAGTATCTGCCAACCTTGGGAGGACTTCCAGAAAACTTTCAGCAAAGGACAAGAGGAATTCTCTCACTTCTGCAGGAGTGTATTGCATACCATGCAGCTGTGGACAAGAAGTCTACAGAGGGGCCACCAAACCCAGCAGCATTTCCCAGACATTAATCAAGGAACACGAAAGGCACTGCAGATTACGTCAACCAGAGAAGTCAACCATAGCAGAGCACCTGAGGAACCAATCTGGACACAGCAGATTATTTGAGAACACAGAACTGCTGGACCACTCTCACAACCACCATGTCAGGCTACACAAAGAAGCCATTGAAATCCACAAGAAGCATGCGTGTGTGCTGGTACAGCTGTACCAGGAGCTCCAACTTTATTTGCCTTGTATTAAAAGTTTGTTTGCAAGCCAAGGTTTCAGGGGTTCTGCATATATGTGGCTTCCTTTGGTTGCAGTCATAGGGCAAGTCACCTGTCCATCATCATTAAGTTTTGGTTCTGCCCCTTGCTCAGGGCAATTGGGAAGGGAGCAATTTTTTAGTTAGTTTCAGCAAGGAAAGCTAATGTACAGGATGTGTGCAAGCTTCCCCTGTACAAAAGTTTCAACCCTTAAGACTTTCTGGGGGGAAAATAGTCATAAGAGCACCCATAGATTTCCAGGGAAGCATCCCCAAAGCTTTGAGGACTTTCCGGGGGAGAACCGTCTTAAGAGCATCCAAAGATCTCCAAGGAAACAGCCCTAAAGACCAAAGAACTCCAGCTGGAGAACATCTACTGCCTTACTGGTAGGTCCACTCGGCGTTCGAGACGCAGTTCGACCGGTAGCAGAGCCCACATCAGTAAGAAGTAGATTACAGTCAGCCTGGGAGAAGTTAAAAAGGGGATTTTCCTTTAAACCAAAGAATCAGTTTTTGAAGACAGTTGCCTGTCCTTTGTGGACAAGATTAGGAAGACACCAGTTGCTTGAAAGCCTGAAATAATTTGCTTGACTTTCTGAAGACAAGAGAAGTTTCTGTTTGATTGTTCATTAATAAAGGACTTTGTTAAACTTCACAAGCCATCTAAAAACTATTTGTGGTGGAAAACCTCTGAGAACTTCTCTTTGGGCCCTCTGGCTTCCCGATGGGCAAAGGTCGCATGTCCTATTTAGAGACAATTATTTACAGGCCCAGCACGCGACAGAACATGGACAATTTCAACAGAAAGGAGGAAACCATGGAAATGAACAAAATCTGGCTACCAGAATTTAAAAAACTCAAAAATTACAACAGCAAAACAACAGAGGGGAAACAATCAGGGACATCTAATCACCTCTCAACAAAAGATTGCCCCAGGCACTGCCAGGCCATCAATGCTAATCAAGGTGGTCAGTTGAAACATTCACACCTAGCGCCAACAGACAAGGGTTCTTTGTTAGGGCTGGGCGGTTTCGTTTCGTAATTTCGTAATTCGTTAAAAATTCGTTATTTTTTTTTGGATAACGAAGCGATATTGAACCATTCAGGAGCAACTAAAAAACGAAACGAATTTTTCCAATTCATTTTGGAATTGTTTCGTTATTGATTCGTTATTGATTCGTAAATGTTTTGTTATTATTTCCGCATGTCTGGTGCAAGTTTTAGGGTTGCTGTTTGTTTTCTCAGTGAAAAAAAAAATAATTATCACACCAACAGTCAACAACAGAGGGAGAGGGAAGCTTCAGAAGTTTTTTTAGCGTATTGTGCGATCGTGGCCGCCATTAACTAATTGATTCGTAATCGATTCGTAATTGTTTCGTAATTGTTTTATGATTCCCGAAATTTCGTAAATATCGAACTTTTTTTAAGGAAAATTTCGGAATTCTTTTAAATAACGAAACGCAAAACCCCCCTAAAAACGAATTGAGTTTAGAAACAAATTTTTCCGTGTTTGGACAGCCCTATTCTTTGCCCCACCCTGGTCATTCCACAGATATATAAACCCTTTTTCCTACTTCCAACAGACCTCACTACCTCTGAGGATGCTTGCCATAGATGCAGGCAAAATGTCAGGAGAAAATGCCTCTAGAACATGGCGATATAGCCCGGAAAAACCTACAACAACCAAGGGATCAACTCTTTGCTCTGGTCTTCCCTATCCAACCCTCATGGGCATTTCTTCAGCTTGGCCAGACCCAGAAGGATATGGTTTCACCTTTCTGGCACGAAGCAAGCTCTAGTTTGACATTCTGCGGCCCCAGACAGGGGTAAAGCAGGCAAAGCCAAGGAAAGCCGTAAACAAGGCATCTCCCAATCCCGACTGGGAAGACGGGTGACTTAAACCTTGAGCAGATTTATTAGAGGGCTTAGGGGAGCCACCCATATGGCACGGCTGTTCAGAGAAGCGGGTGTCGCTTAAGCATTCCGTGTGCCAAGGAGCCTAACTTAGATGTTACTAAGATGCATATGCAGCATGTTTCAAAGTATGCGTATTCCACAATATTAATACTTTTTAGCGTTTTGCATGAGCCACGAACTCTACCAAATTGAAATGTATGAGATCTGAGATTCCCACTCGAGAAAGTGTCCACAGACAATCCGGCTCAGAGCAGATTTGAAGAAGGGTGGGATGCAATTCGGAGCATCCAAAACACAACAGAAGGGAGATCTGGATTTGCGAGGACTTCTCCGGTAGATGGCTGAAAGTGAGTGGCAAAGATCCCAGACTCTCCACAACAACAACACCACCATTCCTTGAAATCTCCTGCTGAAAGTAAGAAGCGCTGGGGAGTAATCCAGGAATCGGTTTTTGCGGAGAAGCAATCACTTCTGCTCCAAGTTAAAACCAAAGTTTACCTAAAGAGAAAGCTCAATTTTAACGTGATTTTTAAAAAATTAGTAAGAGTGAATGTGTGAAAAAGATCTTGGAGTCCTCGTGGACAACAAGTTAAACATGCGCCAACAATGTGATGTGGTGGCAAAAAAAGTCAATGGGATTTTGGCCTGCATCAATAGGAGCCTAGTGTCTAGATCTAAGGAAGTCATGCTCCCCATGCTCTATTCCGCTTTGGTTAGACCACATTACCTGGAATATTGTGTCCAATTCTGGGCACCACAATTCAAGAGAGAGATTGACTCTAAGCTGGAATGTGTCCAGAGGAGGGCGACTAAAATGATCAAGGGTCTGGAGAACAAGCCCTATGAGGAGCGGCTTAGGGAACTGGGCATGTTTAGCCTGAAGAAGAGAAGGCTGAGAGGAGGTATGAGGGCCATGTATAAATACATGAGAGGAAGTCACAGGGAGGAAGGAGCAAGCTTGTTTACTGCTGCCCTGGAGTGACATTAGGATGCAATGGAGCCATGGCTCCAAACTACAAGAAAGGAGATTCCACCTGAGCATTAGGAAGACCTTCCTGACTGTGAGAGCCGTTCAGCAGTAGAACTCTCTGCCTTGGCGTGTGGTGGAGGCTCCTTCTTTGGAAGCTTTTAAGCAGAGGCTGGATGGCCATCTGTCAGGGGTGCTTTGAATGCAATATTCCTGCTTCTTGGCAGAATGGGGTTGGACTGGATGATGGCCCAGGAGGTCTCTTCCCACTCTTGGATTCTAGGATTCTGTGAATCTTAGAATCATAGAATCATAATCATTAACCTGTATTTTACTAATATTGGTGTCAGTTGTTGTTATGTGTATTTTAACGTATGCATTTTAATAGTCATTGGACTCATGACCACTCCATTGAATTCTATAATTTTCCTGATAAGACTTGCAATAATATTGACCACTCCAATGTTGTCTATAATTTGCTGACAGACTTGCAGTCATGACTGCTACAATCAATTCCATAATTTGCTGATAGACCTGCAATCATATTGACCACTACAATTGACTCTATAATTTGCTAATAGACTTGCAGTCATAACCACTAAAACTGATTCTATAATTTATAGTTTTCTAAGATCTACAGAGACACTAGCTGGAACACCCCAGCAAGCGAGAGTCCAAAAGTGGCAGGCCCAAACCCAGCACCTCAATCCATGGCTGATACCAAATGAGAGACTCCCCCCTGGGCACACGGAAGACAGGGCGACTTGGAAGGCACTGAACAGACTGCACTCTGGCACCACGAGATGTAGAGCCAACCTTCAGAGATGGGGCTACAAAGTAGAATCCTCGACATGTGAGTGTGGAGAAGAGCTAACCACTGACCACCTGCTGCAATGCACCCTGAGCCCTTCTGCCACATGATGCACCAGGGAGGACCTCCTTGCAGCAACACCAGAGGCACTCCACGTGGCCAGAGACTGGTCAAAGGACATTTAATCAACTACCAAGCTTGCAAACTTTGTGTTTTGTTTGTTTGTTTGTTAAAAATGCAATACAACTGTTTGGCTTGCTCCTGACACGATAAATAAATAAATAATCTCGTCTTTCCCAATCTGGTTGGTAGACCTTTTGCTTGCTTCTTACAACAATGTCCGGAAAGGATACAAAGAAAGGCAATTCATAGGATAACAAATGAAGACATTGCCCAAGAAAGGAAATATTTGAACCCCACTGCAATCACGGATATATATTTTCTGTTCGTCATGGGAGTTCTGTGTGTCCTATTTGGTTCAATTCCCTCATTGGTGGAGTTCAGAATGCTCTTTGATTGCAGGTGAACTATACATCCCAGTAACTACAACTCACATATGTCAAGGTCTGTTTTCCCCCAAGAGCGCCTCAAGAGCACCCCTGGGCAACATCAACTCTACCGCGAAGGCTTATTTTGCGTATGGCTTGTGCCGCCCCTGTGGGGTTCAGAGTGCTCTTTGATTGCAGGTGAACTATACATCCTAGTAACTGCAACTCGCCTATGTCAAGGTCTATTTCCCCCCAAGAGCGCCTCAAGAGCACCCCTGGGCAACATCAACTCTACCACGAAGGCTTATTTTGCGTATGGCTTGTGCCGCCCCTGTGGGGTTCAGAGTGCTCTTTGATTGCAGGTGAACTATACATCCTAGTAACTACAACTCGCATATGTCAAGGTCTATTTCCCCCCAAGAGCACCTCAAGAGCACCCCTGGGCAACATCAACTCTACCGCGAAGGCTTACTTTGCGTATGGCTTGTGCCGCCCCTGTGGGGTTCAGAGTGCTCTTTGATTGCAGGTGAACTATACATCCCAGTAACTACAACTCGCATATGTCAAGGTCTATTTCCCCCCAAGAGCACCTCAAGAGCACCCCTGGGCAACATCAACTCTACCGCGAAGGCTTACTTTGCGTATGGCTTGTGCCGCCCCTGTGGGGTTCAGAGTGCTCTTTGATTGCAGGTGAACTATACATCCTAGTAACTACAACTCGCGTATGTCAAGGTCTATTTCCCCCCAAGAGCGCCTCAAGAGCACCCCTGGGCAACATCAACTCTACCGCGAAGGCTTACTTTGCGTATGGCTTGTGCCGCCCCTGTGGGGTTCAGAGTGCTCTTTGATTGCAGGTGAACTATACATCCTAGTAACTACAACTCGCGTATGTCAAGGTCTATTTCCCCCCAAGAGCGCCTCAAGAGCACCCCTGGGCAACATCAACTCTACCGCGAAGGCTTACTTTGCGTATGGCTTGTGCCGCCCCTGTGGGGTTCAGAATGCTCTTTGATTGCAGGTGAACTATACATCCCAGTAACTACAACTCGCATATGTCAAGGTCTATTTCCCCCCAAGAGCGCCTCAAGAGCACCCCTGGGCAACATCAACTCTACCGCGAAGGCTTACTTTGCGTATGGCTTGTGCCGCCCCTGTGGGGTTCAGAGTGCTCTTTGATTGCAGGTGAACTATACATCCCAGTGTCTACAACTCGCATATGTCAAGGTCTGTTTTCCCCCAAGAGCGCCTCAAGAGCACCCCTGGGCAACATTAACTCTACCGCGAAGGCTTACTTTGCGTATGGCTTGTGCCGCCCCTGTGGGGTTCAGAGTGCTCTTTGATTGCAGGTGAACTATACATCCCAGTAACTACAACTCGCGTATGTCAAGGTCTATTTCCTCCCAAGAGCACCTCAAGAGCACCCCTGGGCAACATTAACTCTACCGCGAAGGCTTACTTTGCGTAAGGGTTGAGCCGCCCCTGCACATTAAGTAAACAAAGTTCCTCGGGGCAGGAGAAAAGGAATGCACACCTCTCCTTCTCAAGACGAGTCAGTCGCGTCTTTCCGCTCTGAGAAGCATTGATCCTTTTCGCCTTACCAAAGTTTCCGAGCATGCCAGACGAGAACTCCCGCTACCCACTTAATTGTGAGCGATTAGAGGGAATTAGCCTATATTGCTGCCTACCAAGTAGGTCAAGAAGAAAAACCTACTTTTCCTGGGATGGATGAAGCCCAGTGTTGAACAAGAACAACGCAATTGTGTTACTAGGGTAAAAATGCAGGAATAATTGAAAATATTTTCTAATTTTTTTTCAAAAGTCCTATCAAACACTTTTTAATTATTCCTGTGAACTTACCCTAAATAACACAACTGCTCTTCTCTTGTGAGGTAGGCCTTCTCAAAGACGGAGAAGGGATGAAGTAGGCAGAGTGGTCCCTATGACACCTGGGCAATGCCAGGTATATATACTAGTGTATATACACATAATAAAAGTGAAAATACGTTTGTGTGTGTGCAGAGGCGGCCGTAGGTAATTTCAATGGTAAGCAAACAGTATTTTGGCACCCCCCCTCCCCCAAAAAAACCAATCACTGATATATATTTTCTGTTCGCCGTGGGAGTTGTGTGTGCCATATTTGGTTCAATTCCATCATTGGTGGAGTTCAGAATGCTCTTTGATTGCAGGTGAACTATACATCATAGTAACTACAACTCGCATATGTCAAGGTTTATTTTCCCCCAAGAGCGCCTCAAGAGCGCCCCTGGGCAACATCAACTCTACTGCAAAGGCTTACTTTGCGTAATGGATTGGGCCACCCCTGATCGGGGAATACAACTGAGTCTTGGGGGGATCTGAGTCTTGACAGGAGGTGAAGAAGATGGAGGGATGGAAGTAGGAATTCACGTGCAGAGTTGAGAGCAGCTGCGAGGGATAATGATGGGGTGGTGGTCAGTTCATCTTCTGATGATGATAGGTAGATAAAAGTGGTCTGGGATGAAGGTTCCTTGCAGAAGGCAAGGTGTTGGTGAACGTTTGTGCATTGGGTACTGTCTGGACTTGTCGTTGCCTGTTTCGTGTTCGGTATTGGTTTGGGATCTGCAGGCAGATGTGGTTCAATTCCATCATTGGTGGAGTTCAGGATGCTCTTTGATTGTAGGTGAACTATACATCCCAGGAACTACAACTCGCATATGTCAAGGTCTATTTTCCCCCAAGAGCACCTCAAGAGCGCCCCTAGGCAAAATCAACTCTACCGCAAGTGCTTACTTTGCGTATGGGTTGAGCCGCCCCTGTGTGTGTGTGTGTGTGTGGCTGGGGTGTCCACTTACACAGGCAAGCTCCCGCCTCCAAAAAAGAAGCTCTAGCTCCCTCTACTCAGGAGACAATGAAGGCCCTCCTTCCAATGACATTGCAGGTTATAGTGAGCACCATGAACATGTCCAAGAGCCCTGCCAATGTCCTCCACCAACACCACACTGCCCACCACCCAAGGGAAGGCTTTCATTCGGGAACTATTTATTTCTTATTTATTTACTTTACTTCTATACCGCTGTTCTCAGCCCGAAGGCGACTCACAGCGGTTCACAACAAATAAGAACAGCAAAAATTCAAATCTATAGTGTAAAAACAGTTAACAACCTAACATATTACATAATTAATAAACAATTACTACAATAACCATTCACTATTCACTATCGTCTCATCATCAAAAACATGATCCAGATTCGTCATCCATTATTCCGTTCCAATGTTCATTAACCAATCATTGCACTAATTATTCGAATGCCTGCTCAAACAGCCAGGTCTTCACTTTTTTTGCGGAATACCACTAGAGATGGTGCTAGTCTAATGTCCGTAGGAAAGGCGTTCAACAGCCGAGGAGCCACCACCGAGAAGGCCCTATCTCTCGTCCCTGCCAGCCGTGCTTGAGAAGATCTCCCCGGAAGATCTCAAAGTCCTGGTGGGTTCATAGGCAGAGATGCGGTCGGATAGGTATCTTGGGCCGGAACCGTTTAGGGCTTTAAAGGCCAATGCCAGCACTTTGAATTCAGCCCGGTAGCAGATCGGTAGCCAGTGGAGTTGGCGCAACAGGGGGGTTGTATGCTCCCTGAGTGCCGCTCCTGTTAGCAACCTGGCTGCCGAGCGTTGGACTAGTTGGAGCTTCCGAGCTGTCTTCAAAGGCAACTCCACGTAGAGAGCGTTGCAGTACTCTAAACGGGATGTAACCAGAGTGTGGACTACCGTGGCCAAGTCAGACTTCCCAAGGTACGGGCGCAGCTGGCGCACAAGCTTTAGCTGTGCAAATGCTCCCCTGGTCACTGCTGAAACCTGGGGTTCCAGGCTCAGCGATGAGTCCAGGGTCACACCCAAGTCTTCAGGGGGAGTGCGACCCCGTCCAACACAGGCTGTAACCCTATGCCCTGTTTGGCCTTGCGACTGACCAGGAGGACCTCTGTCTTGTCTGGATTCAATTTCAATTTGTTCGCCCTCATCCAGACCGTCACAGCGGCCAGGCACCGGTTCAGGACCTCGACAGCCTCCTTAGTGGCAGGTGGGAAGGAGTGACAGAGTTGGACGTCATCTGCGTACAGATGACACCGCACCCCGAAACTCCGGATGATCTCCCCCAGCGGCTTCATGCAGATGTTAAACAACATGGGAGACAATATTGAGCCCTGAGGAACCCCACACGACAACAGTTGTGGTGTTGAACAGATGTCTCCCAATAACACCTTCTGAGATCGACCCTCTAGGAATGACTGGAGCCACTGCAGAACAGTACCTCCGAGACCCATCCCCACGAGGCATCCCAGAAGGAGACCGTAGTCGACGGTATCGAAGGCGGCTGAGAGGTCCAGCAGCACCAAGAGGGACACACTCCCCCTGTCCAGCTCCCGGCGCAGATCATCCACTAAGGCGACCAAGACCGTCTCAGTTCCATATCCCGGCCTAAAGCCAGGCTGTGCCGGGTTTAGATAATCCGTGTCTACCAAGAATACCTGGAGTTGTGAGGCCACCACACGTTCTAAGACTTTGCCCAAGAAGGGGAGATTGGAAACTATTCCATCCTACATTTTATGTGTTTCCTCCATCACAGACATCCCAGTGTTTCTGACTCTTTCCATTGGTGTGGAATTTGCATGACCCCGCCCACTGCTTCTCCATTAACCTTTTCCTATTTTTTTTTCTATGTCACACAGCAAACAGAGGAATTGATCTGCAACTGAATATACTAGAGAGGTTTGGGAAGAATTCACCATGATTTATAGGAGTTGTAGTTAGTGGGATGTATAGTTCACCTTCCATCTAAGAACACTCTGAACTCCACCAATGATGGACCTGGAACTAACTTGGCACTCAGAACTCCCATACCCAACAAAAAATACTGAATGTCTTTGGAGGGATTTCTAGGAGTTGTAGTTCTAAAAACCCAAACAATGATGGATCTGGACCAAACTTGGCATGCATACCCGATATGCAAAATTTTCAATACTCGTGGGTTTTGAGGGGAAATGGCCTGGCCAATTTGGAGTTGTTGGTACTGGGATTTATAGTTCACCTGCAATCAAGGAGCACTCCGAACTCCACTAAAGATGGAATTGAACCAAACTTAGAACATAGAAACCTCATAAATACTGGAGGTCTTTGGGGAAAATCCACCTTGATTTGGGGGAATTGTAGTTCACATACATCCAGAGAGCATTGTGAACCCAAACACTGATGGATCTGGACTAAACCTGCCACACATACCTGAGATGCCAACATTTGATTACTTGGGTGGGTGGGGGATGAATCGATCCTCCTTTCTGGGAGTTGTAGTTCACCCACAACCAAGGAAACTGAGACCTCCACCCATGATGGACCTGGACCAAACCTGGCACACAGAACCCCCATGACTAACTCAACCTACTGGAGGAGTTTGAGGGGAGTTGTAGTTTACCCTACAGCCAGAGAGGACACAGAACCCACCAATGATGCATCTAGAGCAAACTTGCTCAACAGAACAAACTATACGTACTGATGGAGTTTCTTGGGTTTAACCTGGCATGGTCTGAGTTGTAGTTCACCCACAACCTTATGCATTTTATACAATTAAAAAACTGACTTTTTCAAATAACCTCGGCAATAGCGGGGTCCCCAAGCTACCTTATGATAAAATATAGTTTATCACTCTTTCCGACAAGCAATATAGTGATCCTAATTTGCTTTTCTTTGCTACAGTGTTTTGAATAACACAAGACAGTAAATTGCCAAAGAAAGCTAGTTTACAGCTACGCATATTAAGGAAAATTCTGAGTATTCACATTTCAGATTCCTGGTGGTCACCAAAATCAAGCAAATAGGGCACACGTGTCACAAAAATTTAATAAGCTGATTTTATAAATGTGGATTTAATATGATATGTGGGAATGAATGGAAGAATGGAAGGATGTATGGAGCTAATAATTTTGGAAACACCAGTAAAAGACCCAGGCCTGCAATGACTAACTACCTGCTTGCTGGACTATAATTAAAAGTTGCTAATGAGAATTGAAAAGTAAACTCTGATAGGAACTGGGACAGTGATAACAGAATTGTTTACAACATTCCTTATGTTAAGAAGGAAGTCAACACAAGCCTTGTGTTTGTCAACACCAAGAAGAGTCAGTATCTGGCCAGGAAACTGAGATGGAGCCAGGATACAAGACGTCTATCATTAATTTACAACTTTGGGACTACATCCACAGAATATTCCTATAAAAGACTCAGTCTAATAATGCTCAAAGTGTGGCAGACCTGAGGAGTCTGGTTCACCCGCTATGCTCTGCTCCATGGAAGGAGAGAGATAGTGTACCTATGGATAGTGGCAGATTTGCATGGGAGCAGTCTGATCACTTTGGAGCCCTATGAGGAGTGGCTTAAGGAGCTGGGCATGTTTACCTGAAGAAGAGAAGGCTGAGAGGAGATATGATAGCCATGTATAAATATGTGAGAGGAAGCCACAGGGAGGAGGAGGGAGCAAGCTTGTTTTCTGCTTCCCTGGAAACTAGGACGCGAAACAATGGCTTCAAACTACAAGGGAGGAGATTCCATCTGAACATTAGGAAGAACTTCCTGACTGTGAGAGCCGTTCAGCAGTGGAACTCTCTGCCCCGGAGTGTGGTGGAGGCTCCTTCTTTGGAAGCTTTTAAACAGAGTCTGGATGGCCATCTGTCAGGGGTGCTTTGAATGCAATATTCCTGCTTCTTGGCAGAATGGGGTTGGACTGGATGGCCCAGGAGGTCTCTTCCAACTCTTTGATTCTAGGATTCTATGACTGGAAATTGCGACAAAAAGAATCCGTGCTTTGAAATCACTGAAAAGTCATTTGTGACACACACAGTAGTTTCACTCTTCCACTGAACAAGAACAATTTCACTAAGAAAGAAATTTCTTCTAACGTATTATTATTCATCCAATTCTAAACATAGTGAGAAAAAGAGTAATGTAGGATTATAACAGAGGCAGAACGCGGGAGGAAAGAGAGAAGGACCCTGCTTGCCTTCACTTTTCTTCTTCCAAGCTATAACGGGTTGACGCTCCTGACACTGAATGTAATAGGATGAAGTCGTAATCGGATCATCGCTATTGGTAGGATTGTGTTGGTGTGTGTGTGTGCGTGTGTCTGGGGGACGGGACATTACATGCCTTGCCAAAGAGTCTGCAGAAGACCGACATGGGTACAGAGACAAGCGACAACAAGAGGCAACAGGCAGAGACAAGGAGAAATATCCAGTAGGGCTGGGCGGTTTCGTTTCGTTAATTCGTAATTCGTTAATAATTCGTTAATTTTTTCAACTACAAAATGATAACGAACCATTCTGGAGCAATCATTAAAAAAAACGAATTTTTAAACACGTTTTGTAAATGCTTCGTATTTCGATATTGTATTCGTTTCGTTATTGTTTTGAGGTCGTTTCGTTATTATTTCCGCATGTCTGGGCCAGTTTTATGGTTTAATTAGTGAAAAAAAATTATAATATCACACCAACAGTCAAGAACAGAGGGAGAGGGAAGCTTTAGAAGGTTTTGGAGGTTTTTTAGCGTATTTCGCGGTCGCGTCCGCCATTAACGAATCAATTCGTTATTGCTTCGGAAATCGATTCGTTAATTTTTTACCATTTACGAAATTTCGTAAATATCGAACTTTTTAAAAGGAAAATTTTGTAATTATTTTAAATAACGAAACGCAAAAACCCCCAAAAAACGAATCGATTTTAGAAACAAATTTTTCCGTTGTTACCCAGGCCTAATATCCAGAGATCTCTGTAGAGGTGTGGTGAAATTTCACAACTTATGAACAAAAGGAAGGAAGGCTTTGTTATTACTAATAACTGCTCCCATGCAAATCTGCCACTCTCCATAGGTACACTGTCTCTCTCCTTCCCATGGAGCAGAGCATAGCGGGTGAACCAGACTCCTCAGGTCTGCCACACTTTGAGCATGATTGGATTGAGTCTTTTATAGGAATATTCTGCTGATGTTGTCCCAAAGTTGTAAATTAATATTGCATGTAATATTACTAATAATATTACAATATAATGGTATAGTACAATATAGTAGTATATAATACTGATATTGTACTATGCTAATAATATAATATACTGTATGTATATGTATCTTGTAAGCCACTCTGAGTCCCCTTCGGGTTGAGAAGGGCAGCATATAAATGTCATAAATAAATCTATATAAATAAAAATGTAATGTTCGTTTGTGGGAATAACAGAACTCAAAAACCACTGGACAAATTGACACCACATTTGGACACAAGACACCTAACAATCCAATGTATGTCCTTCACTCAAAAAGAATTGATTTTGTCATTTGGGAGTTGTCGTTGCTGGGATTTATAGTTCACCTACAATCAAAGAGCATTCTGAACCCCATCAACAGTGGAATTGAACCAAACTTGGCACACGGTTCTCCCATGACCAGGCATGTAGCCGGGGGGGGGGGGGGCTCGGGGGGCTTCAGCCCCCCCCCCCCAAAATTCTCTTGGTGGTTCGCGAAAAGGCCTTACTGGTGCATTATTTAAACTGTTATGTTTATTAATATCATGATTTGATCACCATTCTCAATATATCCCATATGTATGGGGGTATTGGGGTAATGATACAAAAGATTTGCTAGGCTAGACCTCTTTCACTCAGACTCAGCCCCCCCCCCCCGAAACTCAGCCCCCCCCCCCGAAACCCCCCCTGAAAATTTTTTAGCCCCCCCTGAAACGAAATCCTGGCTACGGGCCTGCCCATGACCAACAGAAAATACTGGAAGTGTTTGGTGCAGTGTCCTTTGGTTTTGGAGTTGTAGTTCACCTAATACCAGAGATCACTGTGGACTCAAACAATGATGGATCCGGACCAAACTCTACACAAATACTCAGTATGCCCAAATGTGAACACTGGTGGAGTTTGGGGAAAAATTGGGAGTTGTAGTTCCTGGGATTTATAATTCACCTACAATCACAGAGCATTCTGAACCCTACCAATGATGGAATTGAACCAAAGTTGGCACACAGATCTCTCATGACCAACAGAAAATACTGGAAGTGTTTGGTGGGCATTGACTTTGAGTTTGGGAGTTGTAGTTCACCTACATCCAGAGAGCACATCATGATGGATCTGGACCAAACTTGGCACAAATGCTCAGTATGCCCAAATGGGAACACTGGTGGAGTTTGGGAAAAATAGAATCTTGACATTTGGGAGTTGTAGTTGCTGGGATTTATAGTTCACCTACAATCAAAGAGCATTCTGAACCCCACCAACGACAGAATTTCGGCCAAATCTCCCACACAGAACCCACACATCATCCTCGGACTACGAGGGATCGCCTAAGTAATTAACTGTTACAAAGCTCCTTGGCTGACTTGGGCCCTGGCAGAACTGCCACATAACACATTGGACTGCATTATATGAATCTCCATCGATGTTCTGTCATGCACTGGGCCTGTAATAATTGTCTTTTGAAATAGGACGTGCACCTTGTACCCAGCGGGAAGCCAGGGTGCCAGGAAAGAGGCCCTCAAGGATTTTCCTGAAGAAATGGTCTTGAGATGGCTTGAAAGGTTAAACAAAGTCCTTTATTATGGAACAAATTAAACAGATATTCCTCAAATCTTCAATGAGTCACACAAATGCTTCAAGGCTTTAAATCAACTGGTGGCTTCCTTAATCTTGCCCACAAGGGACAGGCAACTGTCTTCGTTAATTGTTCTTCTACTTTGAGAGGAAAACCCTTTTTTAACCTCTCCCAGGCTATCTGTTATCTAAGCTTTGTTGGTGTGGGATCTACTACCGATTCCAAACTGCGTCTTGGTACCGAGTAAACCTGCCAGACAAAGCTTGTAGATTCTCCAGCTGGAGTTCTTTGGGTCTGTAAAGCTGTTTTCCCTCTGGAATTTCTTTAAGACTTTAGGGCTGTTTCCCTCAGATGCTGTAAGGCTGAGAGGCTGCAAGCTCCCAGCCAGAGCTTTGGGAATTTTCCCCCGGAATGTCTTGAGAAATGAAGCTTTTCTGCAGTTGAAGCTTGTCCACGTCCTCTAACTTAGCTTTCCTCACTAAGACTAACTAAAAATGGCCCCCTCTTCCCATCTCCCTGGGAGAAGGGGCGGATCCAAACTTAACAATGATAGACAGGTGGCTTGCCCTATGACTGCAAACCAAAGGAAGCCACCTTTTTGCAGAATCCCTGAAACTTTGGAATGCATGCAAACACAGCTTGAAAGAATACAAGTCCATTTTCGCAAGACCCAGGTGTTCCCGAGGCCGATCTCATGAGTTTTGAGGAAGACTGACAGACAATCTCCAGCAATGACAGATTTGGGTCTGTTCTGGGAAATTAGTTTCTTGGTGCTTGACTCAAGAACGGGGACAGAAGGGGAGGTTGAACTAAACGGCTAATTGTAATGTCTACACTTTCTGAAATGCAAAGTGCTAAGTCAAACTTGACAGCAGCTTACGGTTGTTACGAAATGCAATTGGAGAGGCTGATATCCAGAAGAGGAATGTAACAGCTATATCTGAATTAGAAAGCCTGGAAATAAAACCTAACAGCTCAAGGTTTTCCCTAGACATTAAGTCGAGCCGTGTCCGACTCTGGTGGGTGGGGCTCATCTCCATTTCTAAGCCAAAGAGCTGGCATTGTCCATAGACACCTCCAAGGTCATGACTGCATGGAGCACCATTACCTTCCTACCAAAGCAGTACCTATTGATCTACTTACATTTGCATTTTTTCGAACTGCTGGGTTGGCAGAAGCTGGGGCTAACAATGGGAGCTCAGCCCATCCTGCAGATTCGAACCGGCAACCTTACGATCAGCAAGTTCTGCAGCTTAGCGATTTAACCTGCTGTGCCACCGTGCCCTCTAAAACCTAACAGAACGACAACAATAATACACTACACAACTCCCTTCTACCTACTACTAAGGAACCACAACTAAATACTTCTTAAAAATAACAAAATATCAAGACAAAAGACAGTTCTACAAACTTCAACCTAGCGATCTGATGGATCAGCACTTCGAATTCTCTCTACGCATCTGTTGTACAAATGAGATTAAGTCTTTCCTATGATATGACACTCCAAAGTTAAATATGGGCCCATTTGGAAACAGAGATAGATAGATAGATAGATAGATAGATAGATAGATAGATAGATAGATGGATGGATAGGGGGTAGATGGATGGATAGATAGATAGATAGATAGATAGTTGGATGGATGGATAGGGGGTAGATGGATGGATAGATAGATAGATAGATGGATGGATGGATAGGGGGTAGATGGATGGATAGATAGATAGATAGATAGATAGATAGATAGATAGATAGATGGGCGGATGGGTGGATGGATGGATGGGTAGATGGATGGATGGATGGGTAGGTGGGTAGGTGGGTAAATGGATGGATGGATAGATAGATAAATGGGTGGATGGGTGGATGGATTAATGGATTAATGGATGGATGGGTGGGTAGGTGGGTAAATGGATGGATAGGTAGATGGGCAAATGGATGGATGGATAGATGGATGGGTAGGTGGGTAAATGGATGGATGAATGGATAGGTAGATGGGTAAATTGATTCATGGATGGATGGATGGATAGATAGATGGGTAGATGGATGGATGGATGGATGGATGGATGGATGGATGAGTAGATGGATGGTAGATGGATGGGTAGATGGATGGATGGATGGATGGGTAGATGGATGGATAGATGAATGGAGAGATTGATAGATGGATGGGTAGATGAATGGATGGATGAATGGATGGATGAATAGATGGATGAATAGATGGGTGGATGGGTAAATGGATGGATGAATGGATAGGTAGATGGGCAAATGGATGTGTGCTGGCACAGCAGTGCCAGGAGATTTGAATTTCTTTTTCTTGCACTGCTAGTTTGTATGAATTTATTTAGCCACACATTTTGCAATCAGGTAGCTTCCCCAGGTTGCAGTCATAGGGCCAGCAACCTGGCTATCATCGTTAGATTCTTTAGACCCGCCCCTTTTCTCAGGGTTTTGGAGGCAAAGGAGGACTTTTGTTCAGTCTCACTGTTTGAAGCCTAACAGCAGGACATGTGGGTTTCTCTAACCCACCTGCACAAATGCTTCACTACTCACAGCTCCGCTGGGGGAGTAAAGGGATAGTCCTACAGCTTTTGCTGGGGGAATACAACCAGCCTTGCTGGGGCAACAGGACAGTTCGTACAGCCTTCGTGGAGTAAAACTAAAGGACACCTTTCAGCTTGGCAGATCTACAGCAACCTTGTCTGGTAAGGGACCACTTGGGTTATCCATAAAGTAGCTTGGAGCCGGGAGTAGGGGCCTCACGCCAGCAAGGTAAAGAAAGATTGCCCAGGGAGGGGTCAGAAGACTTCCCTAAGGAGGAAAGGAACAGTTAACCACCAGTTGCCTGCCCTTGATAACAGATTGAGGAAGCTACCGGTTTTCCAAGGTTATAAAGCATTTAAGTCATTTGTTTGAAGAGTTAAGCCCAAATAAAGAACTTTGCTGAACTTATTTTGAGCCTCAATAGAACTTTGTGTTGGGAAATCTAAGGGGCCCTTCAGCTGAGGCACCCCGGCGTCCCATTGGGCATACAGAAGGCAAGTCCTGCAAACAGACATTATTTCAGGCCCAGCGTGCGACAGCACAGGATGGATGGATAGATAGATGGATAGATGGGTGGATAGATGGATGGATTGATGGATGGATAGATAGATGGGTAGATGGATGGGTAGATGGATGGGTAGATGGATGGATGGATGGATGGATGGATGGGTGGGTGGATGGATGGATGGATGGATGGATGGATGGATGGATGGATAGATAGATAGATAGATAGATAGATAGATAGATAGATAGATAGATGGCTGGATAGATAGATAGGTGGATGGATGGATGGGTGGGTGGGTGGATGGGTGGGTGTGTGGATGGGTGGGTGTGTGGATGGGTGGGTGGATGGATGGATGGATGGATGGATGGATGGGTGGGTAGATGGGTGGACGGATGGACAGACAGACAGGCAGATAGATGGATAGAGATATACACGCATATGCATACACCATATTGGGCAGGTTTTGTAATGCTGATCACGTGTGCTTTTCCCCTGTTAATTTGAGAAGTAATCAGCCTTTTATGAAGGTGAGATAAATATTAATTGGCCTGGAGGAGGAAAATAAACCACTATGAATTAATGCACTTAGAATGATACATCCTGGGCTTCCATTAAGATAAATTTTTAACAGCTTCAGAGTACACTTAAAAGGCAGGGGGAGGAACGGAGTTCAAAGCTCTTCTGGATACACCTTAAAAATAGCTTTCTGAATCCTTCTCGACACTATAGCTTACAAAGCAGAAATATTATTTGGGGACCTTAGCATCTGCTGGGGTCTGAATTTAGGACCCTTCCATGGATATCAAAATCCGTGGGTGCTCAAGTCCCATTAGGTGCAGTGATGGAGTAATATGGTGGCTCTCATATCAACAAAACGTCTCACAACACAAGGAGTGACCATCACTCAAAAAATTATGATTTTGTCATTTGGGGGATGTATTTGCTGGGATTTATAGTTCACCTATAATCAAAGAGCATTCTGAACTCCACCAATGATGGAATTGAACCAAACTTGACCAACAGAAAATACTGGAAGGGTTTGGTGGGCATTGACCTTGAGTTTTGGAATTGTAGTTCACCTCCATCCAGAGAACATTGTGGACTCAAACAATGATGGATCTGGACTGAACTTGGCATGGATACTCAATGTGCCCAAATGTGAACACAGATGGAGTATAGGGAAAATAGACCTTGGCATTTAGGGGTTGTAGTTACTAGGATGTATAGTCAGAGGTGGCCCTAGGTAATTTTCAATGGTAAGCAAACAGTATTTTGCTGCCCCGCACACACACACCCCCCCCCCCAACCATTCACTATATATTTTCTGTTCGTCGAGGGAGTTCTGTGTGCCATATTTGGTTCAATTCCATCATTGGTGGAGTTCAGAATACTCTTTGATTGTAGGTGAACTATACATCCCAGTAACTACAACTCACATATGTCAAGGTCTATTTTCCCCCAAGAGTGCCCCTAGACAAAATCAACTATAGTGCAAATGCTTACTTTGCGTAATGGTATAGTCCACCTACAATCAAAGAGCATTTTGAACCCCACCAACGATGGAATGGGGCCAAACATCCCACACAGAACCCCCATGACCAACAGAAAATCCTGTGTTTTCTGGTGGTCTTGGGTGACCCTTCTGACACCCCCCTGGTGACCGCCCCCCCCAGGTTGAGAAATACTGCCTTAAGGCCTTCCAGTCCAACTCCCTTCAGCAGGGCAAGAAAACATAGTCAAAGCCCTCCTGACAAAGGGCCATCCAGCCATTCACACACACACACACAAACGCATATATGTATATGACAGATGCAGTATCAAAGATATGAAAGGGGACAATGATATGTTGCATGTTCCAGAGTAGACAATCTCCACATCAACACTGACAAAGAAACAGCAAGAAATACTATTTATTTACCCACAAGCAGATAGAAATCACATATATTAGAAACCAACGCTTTCTCATTACTTTATTTTCCAGATCAACAGACTGGGCCACAGCAATGCCTGGCAGGGGACAGCTAGTACATTATAACTGTATTCTCAATTCACTTCTGACACAAAAAAATAAATAAATCTGAGTATGTACTTCTAAAAAAGATACCATAAATTAAAGGGTCCATGTATATTGAATTTTTTTTTAAGACAGTTGGAGGAAAAGTCCTAATCTGGTGGAGGAACGGAGTGGATTGAGCTGTGGAAATGAGAACTTGAGTGGAATTGAGCCTGACAGATGCAGCCATCCCTAGCCTGATTATCCCCACGTACGGCTCTCTCCGCAGGAAAGGCTGATCCCCGTGTGCAGGTTCCTCGCTTGAAGACCAACATCAAGCAATGGCATAAATAGACGGTTGGAGGTACAGCAA
The DNA here is from genome assembly GCF_037176765.1 of Anolis sagrei. Lineage (NCBI taxonomy): Eukaryota > Metazoa > Chordata > Lepidosauria > Squamata > Anolidae > Anolis > Anolis sagrei. The sequence continues at coordinate 568,559 of NC_090033.1, forward strand.
ACTGCCCGGCAATGGCCTTTTTCTTTTTCCAGGCCAGTTCATCGGTTGGCTTTTCGTAATGATGGGCAAGTTTATTTATTTACTTACTTACTTTATTTATATACCGCTTTTCTCAGCCCTCAGGCGACTCAAAGCGGTTAACAACAGCAAAATTCAATGCAAAACATCGTAAAACGACTATGGGACAGTTAACACAATAGCATCATCAACAATTAAACATCAATATAACAATCATTAGCGTCTCATCAGTAAAATCAGAATCCAATCTCATCATCCGTTAATCCGTGTTCCTATATTCATTACACTGCTTAATCGAATGCTTGTTCGAACAGCCAGGTCTTCACTTTCCTCCAAAACGCCAATAGGGATGGAGCCGATCTGATATCTATAGGAAGGGTGTTCCACAGCCAAGGGGCCACCACTGAGAAGGCCCTGTCTCTCGTTCCTGCCAGGTGCACCTGTGATGCAGACGGGACAGAGAGCAGGGCCTCCCCAGATGATCTTACTGTCCTGGTCAGTTCATAGGCAGAGATGTGTTCGGAGAGGTAAGTAGGGCCAGAACCGTTTAGGGCTTTATAGGCTAACACCAGCACTTTGAATTGTGCCCGGTAGCAAACTGGCAGCCAGTGGAGCTGGCGCAACAGAGGAGTATGCTCCCTGAGTGCCGCTCCTCTTAGTAACCTGGCTGCCGAGCGTTGGACCATTTGAAGCTTCTGAGCAGTCTCCAAAGGCAACCCCACGTAGAGAGCGTTGCAGTAGTCTATACGGGATGTAACCAGAGCGTGGACTACCGTGGCCAAGTCAGACTTCCCAAGGTATGGGCGCAGCTGGCACACAAGTTTTAACTGTGCGAATGCTCCCCTGGTCACCGCTGAAACCTGGGGTTCCAGGCTCAGCGACGAGTCCAAGATCACACCCAAGCTGCGAACCTGCGTCTTCAGGGGAAGTGCGACCCCATCCAACACAGGCTGTAACCCTATGCCCTGTTCGGCCTTGCGACTGACCAGGAGTACCTCTTTGGAAAGCCGCACCTCGTCCTAATCTGTCACCCATTCAACTTTTCTTTCACTAAAGATTTCAGCCAAAGTTTCCTCATTGTTCCCATATCTCAGCACTGGAAAAATCCGGATTATGGCAGGTTGCCAGACAATCAACATTTATTGCAACCACTCAAGGACAATAGGAATGGCTGGCTCGCAGGCCCCAGGACTCGCTAGCCGCTTGGACATTTCCCAGCTCCATAATTCTCTCAAGAATCCATTGTTTCCCTCTTGTCCCGCCTCCCTCTCTCCTGATTCGTCAGGACGCCAAGGCGGCAGAAGCCCAGCGATTGGACCAGGCGCTCAGGAGGTGGCCAAGCCTCCTCCCAGCTGAAGAGCGCCAGCCAATCATCATCGAGTCGGCAGAGGGGCAGGGAGTGGGAAATTCAAACCTGGCAACTCTGTTTCTGTATAAAAAAGGCTTATATTTGTACACATGTTATGCTCAGCTTGGTGAAATATTGCTGCTTTGCATCCTTTTCAGCTGAATCGCAATAAAATCATCTCGGTGGCGCTTCCTTTAATACAATGCCAAGCTTTTACACGTTGTTGTTTTTGTATGTATTCTAACTGTATTCCGAATTCGCTTCTGACACGATAAATAAATCAACCACGGCAAGGATGGCAGACCTTTCCCTTTAACAGTTATGAAATTATTTCTCGTTGCCCTCATTAGCGGGGCTTCGGAAATCCGAATGGTGTGGAGGCTGACACGGTGCAACGGGATTTCAATTCCGATGGGACTGTTAACGAAACCTTTCAATGCAAAGAGCTGTCCATTGCATTAATCCAATTAATTAACTGACAGCTTAAGGAACCCCCTGAAGAATTGAGCTCCTTGAAGGACAGATGGACATTTCCTGCTCCGGGCAAAGGCCCGCTCTGCCTTTTCTGGAGATAATGAGGCAACGTCATTGGCACCAAGTGCGGCTCTATTACTGCCCGATCTTTAAAGACTCCCACCAACTAATATCTGCATAGGTGTGTGGTTCTCAACCTTCCCAATACTGTGACTCCTTAATATAGTTCCTCCTGGTGTGGTGACCCCCAACCATAACATTATTTTCATTGCTACTTCCATAACTATAATTTTGCTATTATTCTGAATTGCAATGTAAATATCTGATCTGCAGGCTGGGGTTGGAAGAGGGGTTTGATTTTGTCATTTGGGAGTTGTAGTTGCTGGGAGGTATAGTTCACCTACAATCAAAGAGCATTCTGAACTCAACAACAATGGAATTGAACCAACCCTGGCACACGGAACTCCCACGACCAACAGAAAACACTAGAAGGGTTTGGTGGGCATTGACCTTGAGTTTGGGAGTTGTAGTTCACCTACATCCAGAGAGCACTGTGGACTCAAACCATGATGGATCTGAACCAAGCTTGGCATGGATACCCAATATGCCCAAATGTGAACACTGGTGGAGTTTGGGGGGAAATAGGCCTTGACATTTCGGAATTGTAGTTGCTGGGATTTATAGTTCACCTACAATCAAAGAACATTCTGAACTCCACCAACGATAGAATTGGCTCAAACTTCCCACATGGAACCCCCATGACCATCAGAAAATACTGTGTTTTCTTATGGTCTTTGGCGACCCCTCTGACACCCCCTCATGACCCCCTCAGGGGTCCCGACCCCCAAGTTGAGAAACACTGTTCTAAAAGATAGAAGCTCAGCGCTGGGGCAGGGAATATCTCAGGTTTTCTCTGCCATCTCCAAACTAATCTTGAGCTTAGATAGGGGAAGACCTGCTCTTTCTAAAAGATAGCAGCTCAGGGTTAAGGTAAAAGATCCCAGGATTTTTCTACCGTTGGGGAAAGTTAACTCAGCAGCTGAAGGAAAAGGGAAGGGAAGAACATCTATATGGTTTCACAAGTTGACTGTTTGTGTTTGTAACTCCATCAAGCTGTGCCAAGTCTGTCAAGGACTTTGAGAAATAAATGTTCTGTTGATGTTCAAATCTGGACTGGCCTCAGTTGCTGGGAATTCTGAGCTTCTAAGAAAGGCACCCACAGTTCACCCGGATAAAGAGAGAAGCACATCTTAGTTTTAACTTTATAGTGTCTGGGTGTGACGGCACAACATTACAATTCATAACAGGAGCAAAATGACAGTTGTGAAGTAGCAACGAAAATAATGTTATGGTTGGGGGTCACCACCACATGAGGAACTGTATTAAAGTTGAGATAACACAAAAGGCTCAACTCTAAACGGGGAGGAAAGGAAGAAGAGTTGCTTGCTCAGCCTGCATATCTAATATAAGTCAGCTAATTTAACATTTTCAGCCCAATTTTGCAAATTTCCTATGCGTTGCAGAATCCAATAAAAAGCTCGTAGGCAAAAACGGTGGTTGTGTTAATATACCTCCCGCTCCACACACACAAAACCCAACGGAGGCTCACAAAATTAAAACTCATTAACAGTCATTCTCCCTTCCAAACATCTCTCGTCGCCGGAGGGAATTGTGTACACGAGGGAATTCCCATAAGGACCCTCTCTGAAAATTAACATTTGCAAAGAGGAGCAAGGGCTGTTAAAGGGGACACAAAACCCTGCTCATGGGCATTAATTGAATTAATGTAATTAATATTTTAATATTTTAATAATTTACCTCCTGCTCTGTAGCATTATACCTCTGGGTGGATTCCAAGATCGGCACGGAATCGCCAAACCCAAATTCTCTTGCTTTTTTTGTACTTATAGAGTGTGTATCCATGGGAACAAAGCGAGGGCAGACTGTAAGCAGCTGGGTCTCAGGGAAATAAAATTGGGATCTTCACTAGACAGAATCACGGGTTGCGGAATTGTTTTGGTTTTATACATTGTACGTGCCCTCCTGTACCCACTGCGTTCTGCGTGCCATCCTGTACCTCCCAACTGCGGTATGCCTTTGTGTACTTCCTGAAGTTGGCACGCCCTCCTGCACTTCCCGGCATCTCCATGTCCCATATACTTCCCCAAAACTTCCCTCTCCTGTACTCTCCAACGTCTGGGTGCCATCCCATCCCTCGTGTATGCATGTCCTCCTGTATTTCCCAATGCCCTCTTGTATTCCCTGATACCTGTATGCCTTTGTGTAATTTCTGGAGTCTGCATACTAGGCATGGATAGAGTCCCATTGGATAACTCGTTGCTCATAATAATGTTAGTTAAAATTACCTTTTTGAAGTGATAATTGAAGGCCGAACAGGGTATAGGGTCACAGCCTGTGTTAGACGGGGTCACACTCCCCCTGAAGACGCAGGTTCGCAGCTTGGGTGTGATCCTGGACTCCTCGCTAAGCTTGGAACCCCAAGTTTCGGCGGTGTCCAGGGGAGCATTTGCACAACTCAAACTTGTGCGCCAGTTGCGCCCGTACCTTGGGAAGTCGGATTTGGCCACGGTAGTCCACGCTCTGGTTACATCCCAGATTGATTACTGCAACGCGCTCTACGTGGGGTTGCCCTTGAAGACTGCCCGGAAGCTTCAGATGGTCCAGCGCTCGGCGGCCAGGTTGCTAACGGGAGCGGCACTCAGGGAGCATACCACTCCACTGCTGAGCCAGCTCCACTGGCTGCCAATCCGCTACCGGGCACAATTCAAGGTGCTGGCTTTGGCCTATAAAGCCCTAAACGGTTCTGGCCCTGCTTACCTCTCCGAACGCATCTCCACCTATGAACCAATGAGGACGTTAAGATCGTCCGGGGAGGCCCTGCTCTCGGTCCCGCCGGAGTCGCAGGCGCGGCTGGCGGGGACGAGAGACAGGGCCTTCTCGGTGGTGGCCCCTCGGCTATGGAATGCCCTACCCGCAGACATCAGGCAGGCCCCTTCGTTGCTGGCGTTCCGGAGGAAGGTCAAGACGTGGCTCTATGAACAGGCGTTCGGCCAACAAGGCAACTGAACTCATGAAGACGGTATAAATGAACAAAGGAATGGTAGAAGGATTATGAGAACGGAATCTGATTTTTACTGAGGCGTTGATGACTATGTTGTGTTGTCTTGTATTGTCTGTCGTGTATGTTGTGTTTTAACTAATTGTGATTGTTATATAAATTGTATTGTAAACCGCATTGAGTTGCCGATTTAGGCTGAAAAATGCGGTATAAAAATAAAGCAAATAAATAAATAAATAAATATTTTAAAAACCGGAAGTCCCTCAGCCCTTCCAAAACTTTTTCTGCCATTTTTTTTACGACTCGGGAAGTGAGTAAAAAATGATTCAGCTTTTCCTCGCTGCTGATCCCTGGCCTCGGCTCCAGCCAGAGAAGCCAGTTATGTTATACACCAGAGAAGGGAGGAATTTCCTGGCCTCGCCTCAAGCCAGAGAAGCGAGTTTTAAAGCCAGAGAAGCCAAACAATCCTCCACCATCTCCCTTTTCCATCTGCTTTGAAATGCCCCACTTTCCCTCCCATCTCCCTCCTTTGTCCTCAGCTGGCTCCAAATTCAAATCCATTCGCACTCAAGGAACTCAGCAATGGAGAAAGGGAAGGAAGGACGGAAGGATGGCCCCCTTCCATCGCTTTCTACAACCCTTCTCAACTTGTACGTTCTTCCTCAACACTACTTCCCATGAAATATTGAAGGGTCTGCCGCTGCAAAGGTATGACGACCCGAGTATTTTGCCCTTTATTGAGTCTGGAACATCTAATTCAACATAACTTTCCATTTCATCAGTCGCCGACTTCCCGTATCTTTATGACTATTATAATGCCAGCTGTTCCTACTTAACAATTCATGAGCCGAAGCATGGGAGAAAGTGTGGCTTGGAGAATTTGGAGGCATTAAAGCACCATTCAAGGAAAGCAAGAGACTCGTAGAGAGAGGGAGAACCATCAACCGAATGGCTGGAAAGCCAAAATTCTTCCAATGGATTCAAGTCTGGGGTAAAATGAAAATCTCTCTTCTTTCTGGCAGAAAGACTGAAACAATCCAGGCTGAAGTTCTCACCAAAGAGGTCAATGGCTTTCAGACTTCGACTGGTGCTGAAACGACTGAATCCTTATATGAGGGTTGAATGAAAAGTAATGCCTCCACCTTCCTTACTTGGATTTGGTTGGGAATGTTTTAATAAATCAAACGTAGAAACAATCCTTAGAATGTGCTCTTTAACTACCACTATTCCCTCTTCCACAGAATCACTGGACAATTGGATACATTTCTGCCAACAATGAACAAGCTTTCTAAAGTCGACACTCTGTTTCCGCAACCAGCATCTCATAGTTCTCTCATCCTGGGTACCCATCGTGCACAGATCTTCCGATAGCCAAGCAAAGCAGTAATTTAATCAATCAAAAGCAGAAACAACCCTTAGAATGTGCTCTTTAACTACCACTATTCCCTCTTCCACATAATCACCAGACAATTGGATACGTTTCTACCAACGATGAATGAAAAGTAATGCCTCCACCTTCATTACTTGCCTTTGGATGGGAATATTTTAATAAACCAAACACAGAAACAATCCTTAGAAAGTGCTCTTTAACTACCACTATACCGTTTCCCACATAATCACTGGACAATTGGATACGTTTCTGCTAACGATGAATGAAAAGTAATGCCTCCACCTTCGTTACTTGGATTTGGATGGGAATGTTTTAATAAATCAGACGCAGAAATAATCCTTAGAATGTGCTCTTTAACGACCATTATACTCTTTCCCACATAATCACCAGACAATTGGATACATTTCTGCCAACAATGAACAAGCTTTCTAAAGTCGACACTCTGTTTCCGCAACCAGCATCTCATAGTTCTCTCATCCTGGGTACCCATCGTGCACAGATCTTCCGATAGCCAAGCAAAGCAATAATTTAATCAATCAAAAGCAGAAACAACCCTTAGAATGTGCTCTTTAACTACCACTATTCACTTTTCCACATAATCACCAGACAATTGGATATACACTTCTGCCAACGATGAATGAAAAGTAATGCCTCCACCTTCGTTACTTGGATTTGGTTGGGAATGTTTTAATAAATCAGACGCAAAAATAATCCTTAGAATGTGCTCTTTAACTATTACTATTCACATTTCCACATAATCACCAGACAATTGGATACATTTCTGCCAACGATGAATGAAAAGTAAGGCCTCCACTTTCATTACTTGGATTTGGATGGGAATGTTTCTATCAATCAAACACAGAAACAATACTTAGAATGTGCTCTTTAACTCTCACTATTCACTTTTCCACATAATCGCCAGCCAATTGGATACATTTCTGTATTGTCGAATACAGAAATGTTGGATACATTTCTGCCAACGATGAATGAAAAGTAATGCCTCCACCTTCATTACTTGCCTTTGGATGGGAATATTTTAATAAACCAAACACAGAAATAATCCTTAGAATGTGCTCTTTAACTACTACTATTCACTTTTCCACATAATCACCAGACAATTGGATACATTTCTGCCAACGCCGAACAAGTTTTCTGAAGCCGTCACAGAAGAAGTCGACACTCTGTTTCCACAACCAGTGTCTCCCAGTTCTCTCATCCTGGGTATCCATCGTGCACAGATCTTTCGATAGCCAAGGAAAGCAACAATTTAATAAATCAAACGCAGAAATAATCCTTAGAATGTGTAGTGAGGTCTGTTGGAAGTGGAAGTCCTTTCCACTGATGGTCACTCATTGGTCTGTTAGGGGTCTTGTGTCCAAATTTGGTATCAATTCGTCCAGTGGTTTTTGAGTTCTGTTAATCCCACAAACGAACATTACATTTTTATTTATATAGAAGAGTACAAGCCATGGACATCTGTGTTAATGTGCAGTCTCACCCAGAATTAAACACTGCTGGCTGTGATCTACATAGAGATGAACATGCCTCACTACTAGAGAAACGAAAAAACAACTGGGAAGCCTGGGTTGTTGTAGGTTTTTTGGGGGCTATATGGCCATGGTCTAGAGGCATTCTCTCCTGATGTTTCGCCTGAATGTGTTGGAAGTAGGAAAATTGGGTTTATATATCTGTGGAATTATGTCCAGAGTGGGACAAAGGACTCTTGTCTGCTGGAGCTAGGTGTGAATGTTTCAACTTGATTAGCATTTGATGGCCTGGCAGTGCCTGGAGCAATCTTTTGTTGAGAGGTGATTAGATGTCTTTGTTTGTTTCCTCTCTGTTGTTGTGCTGTTGTAATTTTTGAGTTTTTTAATACTGTTAGCCAGATTTTGTTCATTTTCATGGATTCCTCCTTTCTGTTGAAGCTGTCAACATGCTTCTTGTTGATTTCAATGGCTTCTCTGTGTAGCCTGACATGGTGGTTGTTGGTGTGGTCCAGCATTTCTCTGTTCTCCAATAATATGCTGTGTCCAGGTTGGTTCCTCGGGTGCTCTGCTCTGGCTGACTTCTCTGGTTGAAGGAGTCTGCAGTGCCTTTCATGTTCCTTCACGCATGTCTGGGCAATGCTGCTGCATTTGGTGGTCCCTCTGTTGACTTCTTGTCCACAACTGCATGGTATACAATGGTAGACTCCTGCAGAAGCGAGGGGATCCCTCTTGTTCTATGCTGAACGGAGCATTGGTTGGATTTTCTTGGTGGGTCTGGAGATAGTTTGTATGTTGTGTTTCCTCAGCTTCTTCCCTCTGTGGTCAGTGCTTCCCTGGATGTCTGGCAAGATCCCTTTCCCTCTGGGTGGACCTCTGTCTTGACTCTCGTGGCTTCTTCTCGGTGGTCTTGCAGCTCTTCTGATGTCTGAGGTGGAATATTCATTGGCCTGTAGAGCCCAGTTGAGGTGGTTCAGTTCCTCTTGGAGGAGGTGGGCTTCCCAGATTCTTTTTGCACGGTCTGCCAAGGCTTTAATGGAGCTTCTTTGTTGACTTGGGTGATGGTTGGAGTTTTTCTGTAGATATCTCTGTGTGTGTGTGGGTTTTCTGTCAACGGTGTGACCCAATTGTTGATCTGGTTTACGGATGACTAGGACATCTAGGAAAGGCAGTCTTCCTTCATTTTCTTTTTCTCGTGAACTGGATGTTTGGGTGGATGCTGATAAGATGGTCCAGAAACCTGTTGAGTTCTTCTTCTCCATGGCTCCAAATGGTGAAGGTGTCATCCACATCTCTGAACCATATGTTTGGGTGGATGCTGTTGAGATGGTCCAGAAACCTGTTGAGTTCTTCTTCTCCATGGCTCCAAATGGTGAAGGTGTCATCCACATCTCTGAACCATATGTTTGGGGGGATGCTGTTCAGATGGTCCAGGAACCTGCTGAGTTCTTCTTCTCCATGGCTCCAAATGGTGAAGGTGTCATCCACATCTCTGAACCATATGTTTGGGTGGATGCTGTTCAGATGGTCCAGGAACCTGTTGAGTTCTTCTTCTCCGTGGCTCCAAATGGTGAAGGTGTCATCCACATCTCTGAACCATATGTTTGGGTGGATGCTGTTCAGATGGTCCAGGAACCTGTTGAGTTCTTCTTCTCCATGGCTCCAAATGGTGAAGGTGTCATCCACATCTCTGAACCATATGTTTGGGTGGATGCTGTTCAGATGTTCCAGGAACCTGTTGAGTTCTTCTCCTCCATGGCTCCAAATGGTGAAGGTGTCATCCACATCTCTGAACCATATGTTTGGGTGGATGCTGTTCAGATGGTCCAGGAACCTGTTGAGTTCTTCTCCTCCATGGCTCCAAATGGTGAGGGTGTCATCCACATCTCTGAACCATATGTTTGGGTGGATGCTGTTCAGATGTTCCAGGAACCTGTTGAGTTCTTCTTCTCCGTGGCTCCAAATGGTGAAGGTGTCATCCACATCTCTGAACCATATGTTTGGGTGGATGCTGTTCAGATGGTCCAGGAACCTGTTGAGTTCTTCTTCTCCATGGCTCCAAATGGTGAAGGTGTCATCCACATCTCTGAACCATATGTTTGGGTGGATGCTGTTCAGATGTTCCAGGAACCTGTTGAGTTCTTCTCCTCCATGGCTCCAAATGGTGAAGGTGTCATCCACATCTCTGAACCATATGTTTGGGTGGATGCTGTTCAGATGGTCCAGGAACCTGTTGAGTTCTTCTCCTCCATGGCTCCAAATGGTGAGGGTGTCATCCACATCTCTGAACCATATGTTTGGGTGGATGCTGTTCAGATGTTCCAGGAACCTGCTGAGTTCTTCTTCTCCATGGCTCCAAATGGTGAAGGTGTCATCCACATCTCTGAACCATATGTTTGGGTGGATGCTGTTCAGATGTTCCAGGAACCTGTTGAGTTCTTCTCCGTGGCTCCAAATGGTGAAGGTGTCATCCACATCTCTGAACCATATGTTTGGGTGGATGCTGTTGAGATGGTCCAGGAACCTGTTGAGTTCTTCTTCTCCATGGCTCCAAAGGGTGAAGGTGTCATCCACATCTCTGAACCATATGTTTGGGTGGATGCTGTTAAGATGTTCCAGGAACCTGTTGAGTTCTCCTCCTCCATGGCTCCAAATGGTGATACTGGGAAGACGTCTAAACAGGCAAAGGAGGAACGACAGCGAGAGAAAGGAAAGGGAGGCGAAAACAATCCAGAAACCAGCTCTAAAGTCACACCTTTGACTTCCCGTAAAGCGATCCCCGCGCCGCATGGCTAAAAGGGATGAAAATCTAGGGCCATCCATAATTTAGGCTGCTCGACTGCTGTTGCAATGCCAACAGCTCGGCTGGATTTGAGCCAAGGGAGCAAAATAACATTTGCTTTTGAGCCTTTAAAAAGGGCACGCCGCGCTTCCTTTGAATGGCACGCATTTATCAAGGGTGTCAGGTAAGAAGGTGACCCCGTTTGCGCCCCTCCTCCTGAGTTCTCCATACAGGCAAAATAGTGGAAGGGGAGAGAGAAGGAAATCATAAACACAAGCAAGAACATTTTTAGCCAGAGTTTGGATCAAGAATGTGTGTCTTTGGGTTCCAAAGAAAGTGGCAAAAACAGCGGGATTCTAGCCATAAGAGACCCCGGTGGTGCAGTGGGTTAAAGCGCTGAGCTGCTGAGCTTGTTGCAGGTTCGAATCCGGGAAGCGGCGTGAGCTTCCGCTGTCAGCCCCAGCTTCTGCCAACCTAGCAGTTCGAAAACACGCAAATGTGAGTAGATCAATAAGTACCGCTCCGACGGGAAGGTAAGGGCACTCCACGCAGCCATGCTGGCTACATTTATTTATTTATTTATTTGGTTTACTTCTACGCCGCCCTTCTCACCCCGGGGGGGGGGGGGGGACTCAGGGCGGCTTACAAAAGCGAGGCACAATTCGATGCCCGCATCACATAACAGCAATAAAACAAAATAACATCAATTAACATAGAATCATAGAATCACAGAATCAAAGAGTTGGAAGAGACTTCCTGGGCCATCTAGTCCAACCCCATTCTGCCAAGAAGCAGGAATATTGCATTCAAATCACCCCTGACAGATGGCCATCCAGCCTCTGCTTAAAAGCTTCCAAAGAAGGAGCCTCCACCACACTCCCCCTGGGGCAGAGAGTTCCACTGCTGAACGGCTCTCACAGTCAGGAAGTTCTTCCTCATGTTCAGGTGGAATCTCCTCTCTTGTAGTTTGAAGCCATTGTTCCCTTGCGTCTTAGTCTCCAGGGAAGCAGAAAACAAGCTTGCTCCCTCCTCCCTGTGACTTCCTCTCACATATTTATTATACATGGCTATCATATCTCCTCTCAGCCTTCTCTTCTTCAGGCTAAACATGCCCAGCTCCTTAAGCCGCTCCTCATAGGGCTTGTTCTCCAGACCTTTTATCATTTGAGTCGCCCTCCTCTGGACACATTCCAGCTTGTCAATATCTCTCTTCAATCGTGGTGCCCAGAATTGGACACAATATTCCAGATGTGGTCTAACCAAAGCAGAATAGAGCATGGGGAGCATGACTTCCTTAAATCTAGACACTATGCTCCTCTTGATGCAGGCCAAAATCCCATTGGCTTTTTTTGCCACCACATCCCATTCCTGGCTCATGTTTAACTTGTTGTCCACAAGGACTCCAAGATCTTTTTCACACGTCCTGCTCTCGAGCCAGGCATTCTCCCCCATTCTGTCTCTGCATTTCATTTTTCCTGCCCAAGTGGAGTATCTTGCATTTGTCACTGTTGAACTTCATTTTGTTAGTTTTGGCCATTCATCTCTCTAATCTGTCAAGATCGTTTTGAATCCTGCTCCTGTCCTCTGGAGTCTTTGCTCTCCCTCCCAATTTGGTGTCGTCTGCAAACTTGATGATCCTGCCTTCTGACCCTTCATCTAAGTCATGAATGAAGATGTTGAACAGGACCGGGCCTAAGTAAACAACAATTCTTGCATTACAACCATAAAACCAATAAAACCAATACAAACCACTTTCTCCTCATTGACGGTCAGCATTCGCTATCTCATAGTCCAAATTCCAATTCCACAATTGTCAGTCCAGTCAGTCCTATCCGTCTGGTTGTCCTTATCTAGTTGTCAGATTGCCCGAAGGCCTGGTCCCACAACCACGTCTTTACCTTCCTCCTGAAGGAGAGGAGGGGTGTCGATGCCCTAATTTCCCCCGGGAGTGAGTTCCACAGGTGAGGGGCCACCACTGAGAAGGCCCTACTCCTTGTCCCCACCAACCTCACTTGTACATGACCTTGGAGGTGTCTACGGACGACGGCTCTTCGGCTTATTTACTTATTTATTTATTTACAGTATTTCTATTCCGCCCTTCTCCTCACCCCGCAGGGGACTCAGGGCGGGTTACAATGTACATATACATGGCAAACATCCAATGCCACAGACACACAACATATATATAGACAGACACACAGAGGCTATTTAACATTCCAGCTTTTTCATGAGAGTGTTCTGGCCACCAGGGGAGCTGTTGCTTCACCATCCCTTTGTGACACTGATGAAGTACTTCCTCATTCTTTGCATGCTTGCTGGAGATTTTTATGGGGTTATTGTCAGAGTTTGGCGGTGCACAGCAGAAGGATTAGGGGCAGCTTTTGGCTATACAATAATCTGGCAGTTATGTCCAGTAGAACAAACTTTCTACTGGACATGTGACCTTGAGAGGAGTACGATAAGGCTTGCTCTTGCTGGGAAGAGAAGGGAGTAGCCAGTCTCCGCAAGAGAGACGATAAGCAGGTGTGAAGAGACTTTCGTTTTGACTGGTTCCTGAATTGTAGCTCGCTGTAGTAAGACGTGTCTATTGAATGTGCTTAGTAAACGTCGTTTCTTTTGTAACTCAAAGCCTGCAGAGTCCTCATTTTACAAACCAGTGTCTGCTGATCTCGCAACCCTTCTGCTGTGCACCGCCAAACTCTGACAGTCATAAGGGGTACCTAAATTTCCTACTTGACAGATGCAACTGTCTTTTGGGCTGCAAAGGTCGACAGCAAGCTACACAAATTGGTCGGAAGCTCACTCCAACCCGGGCTGGCTTCGAAATCATGACCTTTTGGTCAGTAGTGATCTTAATGCAGCTGACTCCATCTGAACATGAGGAAGAACTTCCTGACTGTGAGAGCCGTTCAGCAGTGGAACTCTCTGCCCCGGAGTGTGGTGGAGGCTCCTTCTTTGGAAGCTTTTAAGCAGAGGCTGGATGGCCATCTGTCAGGGGTGATTTGAATGCAATATTCCTGCTTCTTGGCAGAATGGGGTTGGACTGGATGATGGCCCATGAGGTCTCTTCCAACTCTTTGATTCTATGATTCTATGATTCTATGATTCTATGATTCTATGATTCTATGACTCCCATCCAACTGCGCCACAGTCCCGGTGCTTAGAAATGGAGATGAGCACCAGACTCCCGGAGTCGGACACGAGTAGACTTCATGTCAGGGGAAAACCTTTACCTTTTACCTCCAGCTAACACCTCCCAACAGAGGATTCCCCCAAGCAGGAAGCAGCCAGTCTTTGAAGCTGCAAGGCCATTCATTGCTAATCAAGGTTGGCCAACTGCAACATTCACAGCTGCCTCCAACAGACAAGACCTCACAACCTCTGAGGATACCTGCCATAGATGTGGGCAAAACGTCAGGAGAGAATGCTTCTGGAACATGGAAAACTTACGGCAACCCATTGTCTAAGGTGTCAATGGAATCTCTTCACCTGCCTTTTGAATCCAGCGCATCCCAGTCTCCGGAGCGACACAAAACAAGCTCAAATATTTCAACATCGCTCTCAGCCTTCTTTCCTCCAAGATAAACAGACCCAGCTCCGTTCCTTCCAAACCTTGGATCACCGTAGTCACACATTTCTGGATCATAGAATCATAGAATCAAAGAGTTGGAAGAGACCTCATGGGCCATCCAGTCCAACCCCATTCTGCCAAGAAGCAGGAATATTGCATTCAAATCACCCCTGACAGATGGCCGCCCAGCCTCTGTTTCAAAGCTTCCAAAGAAGGAGCCTCCACCACACTCCGGGGCAGAGAGTTCCACTGCTGAACGGCTCTCACAGTCAGGAAGTTCTTCCTCATGTTCAGATGGAATCTCCTCTCTTGTAGTTTGAAGCCATTGTTCCATTGCGTCCTAGTCTCCAAGGAAGCAGAAAGGAAGCTTGCTCCCTCCTCCTCCCTGTGGCTTCCTCTCACATATTTATCCATGGCTATCATATCTCCTCTCATCCTTCTCTTCTTCAGGCTAAACATGCCCAGTTCCCTAAGCCGCTCCTCATAGGGCTTGTTCTCCAGACCCTTGATCATTTTAGTCGCCCTCCTCTGGACACATTCCAGCTTGTCAATATCTCTCTTGAATTGTGGTGACATCGCGTCAATCTCCTTCTTGAATGGTGAGGTCTGACATCTCTTTGAATCCTCCCCAAAATAGCTCTCTGCTTCCCCGGTGTGCCAACCAGGTTAAGATCCCCGGACAAGCCATAACCGAACCTGAACCATAATGCATGCCTGGTTCCTTACCTTGATCCGGGCTGAGGCATCGGATGGCGTTCAAATCATCCATCTTCCAGCCGGAGAGGCAACGAATGGAGCCACTGGAGGAGGACCTACCGAGCTCAGATCCAGAAGCATCCCCCAGCCTCCGAGATCGTATTTAGAAAGCATGAATAAGTGTGTCATGCATACAGAAGTATGCGCCTTAATGTCAGAGCAGAAAGTTCTTTGGAGAGGCTGCTGCCTCCTCGCCCTGCGCGGGGTTCATGCTGCAGGTAGGCAGGCCAGCCGGAGAGCGAAGGCGGCAGGGACCAGCCGGGGAAATGTGCCAGCTCCTTTCGTGATCAGCCACCTGGGATGCATTGCTTGTTAACCCTCCGCCACCCATCTCCGAGGAGGGCGATGACGATGACGGCGGTTTGATTTATTGGCACGGCAAGGCTCGGAAGGAAGGAAGAGTGCCATCCTCTGCCCCGGGGACACTCATTCCCCCAAATAAAGGCGCCTGCCAGAAATCTCGCTTCGGCACAAAAGCAACACTGCTCTATTATCAGTAATTTTCAACGGTAAGCAAACCGTATTTTGGCGCCCCCCCCCCCCCCCCCCCCTCAACCAATTACTGATATATATTTACTGTTCGTCGTGGGAGTTCTGTGTGTCATATTTGGTTCAATTCCATCATTGGTGGAGTTCAGAATGCTCTTTGATTGCAGGTGAACTATGTTGTTGTTCCTTCGTTCAGTCGTCTCCGACTCTTCGTGACCTCATGGACCAGCCCACGCCAGAGCTCCCTGTCGGCCGTCACCACCCCCAGCTCCTTCAAGGTCAGTCCAGTCCCTTCAAGGATGCCATCCCTCCATCTTGCCCTTGGTCGGCCCCTCTTCCTTTTGCCTTCCACTTTCCCTAGCAAAATTCCCTTCTCTAGGCTTTGCTGTCTCCTCAGGATGTGGCCAAAGTACTTCAACTTTGTCTCTAGTCTCCTTTGAATCCTCCAGTGAGCAGCCGGGCTTTCTTTCCTGGAGGATGGACTGGTTGGATCTTCTCGCAGTCCAAAGCACTCTCAGAACTTTCCTCCAACTCCACAGCTCAAAAGCGCCTCTCTTCCTCCGCTCAGCCTTCCCGAAGGTCCAGCTCTCACCTCCGTAGGTGACTACTACAGGGAAGACCATGGCTTGGACTAGGCAATGGATCTTGGTTGCCAGTCCGATGTCTCTACTCTTGACTCTTTTATCGAGACTGGACATTGCTCTCCTCCCAAGAAGGAAGCGTCTCCTGATTTCCTGGCCACAGTCTGCATCTGCACTCATCTTTGCACCTAGAAATGCAAACCCTGTCACGGCCTCCACGTTTTCTCCCTCTATTTCCCAGTTGTCAATCATTCTTGTTGCCATAATCTTGGTTTTTTTGACGTTTAGCTGCAACCCGGCTTTTGCGCTTTCTTCTTTCACCTTGATTAGAAGGCTCCTCGGCTCCTCCTCGCTTTCGGCCATCAGAGTGGTGTCATCTGCATATCTGAGGTTGTTGATGTTTCTTCCAGCAATTTCCACCCCAGCTTTGCATTCCTCAAGCCCCGCACATCCTCGCATGATGTGTTCTGCATACAAGTTACAAAGGTTGGGTGAGAGGATGCAGCCTTGCCGTACCACGCCTTTCCCAATCTTGAACCCGTCTCCTGTTCTGTGGTCAGTTCTGACTGTTGCTAGTATAGAAGGATGTTATTTCCAACGCTTGCTAGTTCAGCACAGGCCAACATACATTTTGATGTCTCGAATGTTAGACCTGTTTCTGGGTGTATTTGACCTCCTAATTCCAAAAATGGCACCCGTTTCCCCCCATCAGCTCCAGTATTAGAGATACAGAATGTAGGCCATAGTCTCGCTTATCCAACATGAACAGGCTGGCAAAGTGTTTGATAAGTGAAAATGTTGGATCGTAAGGAGGGATTCAGGAAAAGTCTATTAAATGTCAAATTACGTTCTGATTTTACGAATTACGCACCCAAAAATCATGTTTTACAACAACATGACACCACAATTCAAGAGAGAGATTGACTCTAAGCTGGAATGTGGCCAGAGGAGGGCGACTAAAATGATCAAGGGTCTGGAGAACAAGCCCCATGAGGAGCGGCTTAGGAAACTGGGTATGTTTAGCCTGAAGAAGAGAAGGCTGAGAGGAGATATGATGAGAGCCATGTATAAATATGTGAGAGGAAGACACAGAGAGGAGGGAGCAAGCTTCCTTTCTGCTTCCTTGGAGACTAGGACGCAATGGAACAATGGCTTCAAACTACAAGAGAGGAGATTCCATCTGAACATGAGGAAGAACTTCCTGAGTGTGAGAGCCGTTCAGCAGTGGAACTCTCTGCCCCGGAGTGTGGTGGAGGCTCCTTCTTTGGAAGCTTTTAAGCAGAGGCTGGATGGCCATTTGTCAGGGGTGCTTTGAATGCAATATTCCTGCTTCTTGGCAGAATGGGGTTGGACTGGATGGCCCAGGAGGTCTCTTCCAACTCTTTGATTCTATGATTCTATGAAAGGCAGCTCAATACATGGTAATGTTATGTAGTCAGTACTGTATTTACAAATTTAACACCCAAACATTGCAATGTATTGAGACATCTGTGGATCTGGGTAGGAGGCAGACTGCATTGGATAACACGGAAGGTTGGATGAGCGAAGGATGGATAAGCGGGACTCTACTGTAGTTTATTTGGGGGGCTGTGTTGCTTTTGGGGAGAAGAAGCAAACAGATGGGCAGCTCTCCCCGTGACATCCTGTTCTATTCCTGTTTTGCCTCCGATTCAAAACATGGTGAATAAATAAAGCCGCATCTGCAAACGAGACTTAATCATGGCTCATTGGCGGGCTGGCCGAGGGGATGCTGAGCCGAAATGACAGGGGGAAAGAGAGGGAGATTATACTTTTTGGAGCCAATTCCTGTGATTATGCCGTCTCATTGAGAGATCACATGCCCTCTTAGGTTATTAATTCGTTTTGAAATTCTGATCCTATCAGAGCATCCTCCTCCCCGCCGCAGAGCTCTTCCTTTAGAGGATGAAATGCTATCAATTAATCATCATTAGGCTGCCTGATGAAGGATCCGTTTACAACACGGAGCGGGGAAGAAGCCGTGTCGGGTAGAATGACAACTCACCCGGTCCTTGAGGGTTTTTGAACTTCTATTATTCCAACACTTTGGAAATAATAAATGACCCAAAGAGTCTCCAAAAGGAAGCTAAGAATGTCGTCGAGGGCATCCCAGGCCCCTGCCTTCAAGCTGGTGTGACCAGCAGCAGGGAGTTCCACAGTTCCTGGATGCCAAAATTGGGCCAAACTGATGAAAAGTCCCCCTACAGCAAGCTCAACCAGGGACTCTACACAGCTGTGTGCGCTCTCCTTTCACTCCCTTGCTAACCCCAACAATGTAGGTAAAGGTAAAGGTAGTCCCCTGACATTAAGCCCAGTCATGTCTGACTCTGGGGTGTGGTGCTCCTCTCCATTTCTAAGCCGAAGAGCCAGCGTTGTCCGTAGACACCTCCAAGGTCATGTGGCCATAGGCATGACTGCATGGAGCGCCGTTACCTTCCCGCCGGAGCGGTACCTATTGATCTACTCACATTTGCATGTTTTCGAACTGCTAGGTTGGAAGAAGGTAGGGCTGACAGTGGAAGCTCACGCCGCTCCCTGGAATCAAACCTGCAACCTTTCGATCAACAAGCTCAGCAGCTCAGTGCTTTAACCCACTGCGCCACCGGGGGCTCCTCCCAACAATGTAACTAATCCCTAAATAAAGATGAATGAAGTTGCAACTTTTTAACTCTCCAGTTTGATACTTTGTGTCTCTTTCTTTCCTGAAACTATCCTAATGCATGAAACTAACCTTTTCCAGGCCACGGGAGACTTTAGGCCTGCCTGGAATGCCTTTTTGGCGTTCCGGGGAGGCCGAATCTGCGCTCCTCCAAACCATGGATACGGAAACCCCCAGGGGCCCCCGTATCCGCGAGATGGCGGATCGCCTCCATTTTGGTGGCATATTTTTCCTAGCTTAATTCTAACACTATCTGCTATCTCGCTTTTTGCATTTCGGGCTTCAATGCCTGGGGAATAATCTTTAAAGTTTTAAGAATATAATTTCAAAGAAACAGCTGATTGTCAAAAGACCGGGGCTTGGCAGAGGCGATGGAATAGCGAAAGGCAGCAGCAACACGGCCAGTCTTTTGACAATCAGCTCCTATTGACTTCAAGAAGCTGCTGGAGAAACTTGTTGATGCTCTTGAACTCATAGTGTGCTCACACAAACATACCTTCTTACCTACTTTTTGGAGCGTCCAGGCCATAAAAGCTCATTTTTAAAAAGATTTAGGGCAGTTGTTCTCAACCTTCCTAATGCTGCAACCCCTTAATACAGTTCCTCGTGTTGTGGTGACCCCCAACTATAACATTTTCATTGCTACTTCATAATGGTCATTTTGCTCCTGTTATGAATCTATATAAATAAAAATGTGATGTTCGTTTGTGGGATTAACAGAACTCAAAAACCACTGCACGAATTGACACCAAATTTGGCAGCAAAACACATTCTAATCCGATCTATGTCTTTCAAACAAAAAAAAACCGTTAAAAAAAGAAGGGGAAATAACTTAAAATGTCCCAAAAAGAAAAATGCCTTACAGAGCATGCGCAAAAGCCCCTTTCCCCATTGCGCGAGAAGAATGAAGCACCAATCATTGTGAGGGAAGAGAAGCCTCGCCATTGAGTCCCTTTCCATGCAGGAAGGCAGAGTTCTTTTTCTTTTGGGGAGGGGAGGGATTGGGGAAAGGAAAGAGGGAAGGAAGGAGAAGGCTTGGCCCAATGGAAGGGTGGGCCTTGGCGAGGCAAGCCCCGGCAGCAGCTGGAGCCACCGCAGAGGCTCCATGAGGCCCACGTAGCTACCAGGCAACACTTCCCCCAAGATTGCAAGGCAAGCCTGGCTGCAGGCTCACCCATTGGGTGAAAGGAGGATGCGAACCATGAGAAGGCCAGCAACTCTCCCACTTGGGCTCCCACATCCCCCCTTTCACCCCCCCCCCCCGGAAACCTTTGGTGGGCGGAGTTCCCTAGCCCAGATTACTTCATGTCTGCAAATCCTCTGTTTTCTGAGGGCCACAGTGACACGTAGCTGGGTACAGCTAGTCGTAATATAAATACAGTGTTCCCTTGCTACTTTGCGGTTCACTTTTAGAGGACTCGCTGTTTCGCAGTTTTCAAAAAATATTAATTTAAAATATATATCGCTGTATTTTTGCTGTTTCACGGGTTTTTGCCACTGCCACCGCTCTCCGAGGCACTTTCCCTCCTCCGTCCTCCCTCCCTCCATCCTTGAAGGGCCTTTCCTTCCTTTCCTTCACTTTATTTTAAGTTTATAAAGACTTAAAATAGTGTATAATTACTAAAATTATGTATAAATATTAAAATAAATATAGCATCCCTACACTGCAGTTTTTCAATTAGTGCGGAAGGTCCTGGAACTTAACCCCCGCAATAAGTGAGGGAACACTGTACTTTGATAGGAGAACTAGAAATCCCAGCAACTACAACTTCCAAATGTTTGTTTTACCCAAGCTCCACCAGTGTTCACATTTGGGCATATTGAGTATTTGTGTAGAGTTTGGTCCAGATCCATCATTGTTAGAGTCCACAGTGATCTCTGGATGTAGGTGAACTACAACTCCCAAACTCAAGGTCAATGCACACCAAACCCTTCCAGTATTTTCTGTTGGTCATGGGAGTTCTGTGCGCCAAGTTTGGTTCAATTCCATCGTTGGTGGAGTTCAAAAGGCTCTTTGATGGTGAGTTAACTAAAAATCCCAGCAACTGCAACTCCCAAATGACAAGGTCTATTTTCTCCAAACTCCACCAGTATTCAAATTTGTGCCCAATTTGGTCCAGTGAATGAAAATACATCCTGCATGTCAGATATTTACATTACGATTCATAACAGTAGCAAAATGAAAATAATGTCATAGTTGGGGGTCACCACAACATGAGAAATTGTATTAAGAGGTCGCACCATTAGGAAGGTTGAGATCCACTAGTTTAACACATCCACTTGAACCCACGTTCTTCCTCCAATGGAAGAACAACCTTCTCCACATATGAGGGTTAAATCAAAAGTAATGCCTCCACCTTCATTACTTGGGTTTGGGTGGGAATATTTTAATAAATTAACCGCAAAAATAATCCTTGGAATGTGCTCTTTACCATTATTCACTTTTCCACATAATCACCAGACAATTGGATACATTTCTGCCAACAATGAGCAAGTTTTCTGAAGCTATCATGGAAGAAATTGACATTCTGTTTCCACAACCAGTGTCAGCATCCTGGGTGCCCATCGTGCACAGATCTTCAAATACCCAAGCAAAGCAATAATGTGACCTACACATTTTTGTGAAATGCCGATTATGCCTGAAATTTCTCTCCGAGTGATACGACGATCATCCTGAATCAATTGGTCAACCTTTGCTTGTGAAACTCGATGGTTGCTGTCATAGGACGTCCAACTCTTCATTTGTCATGCAAGTCAGGTGTTCCCACCTTTAAACTTTCTCGCCCAACGACACACAGTACTCACATCAACACAATCCCCATAAACAGCTTGCATTCTCTTTTCATTACATTTGCTGTCAAAAATTTCATGACTGCATGTTGCTTAAGTCGCATTGATCGACTGTCTTTCCAGAGTTCCATACTTCACATTTTAACAACACAACCGTTCCATGCTAAGGCTTCCCGCTAAAATAGAACTGTAAAGGAGAGTCTACTGAACAAGCCAGTACCTGCCGCATACCAGTACTGCCATCTGTTGAGGAGTTACGAAGGTGGAGGCATTATTTTTCACTTTAACAACACAACCGTTCAATACTAAGGCTTCCCACCAAAATGGAACTGTAAAGGAGAGTCTACTGAACAAGCCAGTACCTGCTGCATCCCAGTACGGTCATCTGTTGAGGAGTTATGAAGGTGGAGGCATTACTTTGCACTTTAACAACACAACCGTTCAATGGTAAGGCTTCCCACCAAAATGAAACTGTAGAGGAGCGTCTACTGAACAAGCCAGTACCTGCTGCATCCCAGTACTGCCATCTGTTGAGGAGTTACAAAGGTGGAGTCATTACTTTGCACTTTAACAACACAACCATTCACTGTTAAGTCTTCCCGCCAAGATGGAACTGTAGAGGAGAGGCTACTGAACAAGCCAGTACCTGCAGCATACCAGTGCAGCCATCTGTTGAGGAGTTACGAAGGTGGAGGCATTACTTTTCATTTAACCCTCGTATATCGGGGAGATAATCAATAAAGTTGTGGCACCCTACTTGCATTCTCATGCTTGCAGACCCCATGCTATAAACCATTACAAGTCTTTGGACCGGGCAAACGGAATATATTTTCAGTGTTTTCCAACCCAGCAGGTAGGGTAAATCATGCCTCTCCCTTTTCTCTTGTGATTTAGTTAAGCAGATAATGGCTATCTGGGAAGGCAGAAGTGTTTTATCATGTCCCAATAAATCCTGTTGGTATTTCAAATTATCTGCTTGAACATTTGAGTGTCACCTTCCCATGATATACGGGGTGGGAAAGGCGGGACACGTCGGAGGAAACCATAACAGATCTGTTTATCACTTATTGCAGAAGATTGCCTTCGGAAGGCAGGTGAGCAATGTAAACGGCATCCAAGGGAGTCACATTACATTGTTCTGATGATCTTCCAAATCTGCATGCATGCCATCACTCACGGCATCCGGGAGGTCATTCGGTGCCAAAGGAAGAATCATCTATTCCGCTTTGGGCTGTAACCAGGAGGTTTTCTCGCTTCCCGTTTTTGTTTCTACGGCATGGTGAAAAATGAAATGAAATAAAACACACATGGCGTGCCCTTTCCAAACCACATCAGAGTTGGCCGTGGTGCTAAACAGAATTTAAAGCCCGTGGACACAACGGAGGCTCGGTGCGAAGGCTGCGCTGAGAACGGATAGCACTGGCATAGCTTTTGCAACTCAAGCGAAAAAAAATACGAGGAACGGCACCCCTTTTGCCCTCGTTGCTAAAATTCAAACCCCTTGTTATGGTTGACACTGGTTAACACATACCTTCTTGTTGCCTTTCCTCCTCTATATCTATTAGGGCTGGGCGGTTTTGTTTCGTTAATTCGTAATTCGTTAAAAAATTCGTTAATTTTTCAATTACAAAACGATAACGAACCAGTCTGGAGCAATTTTTTAAAAAAACGAATTTTTAAATCGTTTCGTAAATGTTTTGTATTTCGTTATTGTATTCGTTTTGTTATCATTTTGAGGTCGTTTCGTTATTATTTCCGCATGTCTGGGGCAAGTTTTATAGTTGTTTTTGGTTTAATTAAGCCTCAGAAGTTCCCCCTGTCCCATTTGGAGGTTTTTTAGCGTATTGTGTGATCGCGTCCGCCATTAACGAATCGATTCGTTATTGTTTCGGAAATCGATTCGTTATTGTTTTGTAATTTTTTTCACATTTACAAAAATTCGTAAATATTGAACTTTTTTAAAGGAAAATTTTGTAATTATTTTAAATAACGAAACACAAAAAACCCAAAAAAAAGAATCGATTTTAGAAACAAATTTTTCCGTTGTTACCCAGGCCTAATATCTATCTATCTATCTATCTATCTATCTATCTATCATCTATCTATCTATCTATCATCTATCTATCTATCTATCTATCATCTATCTATCATCTATCTATCTATCATCTATCATCTATCTATCTATCATCTATCTATCTATCTATCTATCTATCATCTATCTATCTATCATCTATCTATCTATCATCTATCTATCTATCCATTAGGCCTGGGTAACAACGGAAAAATTTGTTTCTAAAATCGATTTGTATTTGGGGTTTTTTTTTGTTTCAATATTTAAAATAATTACAAAATTTTCCTTTTAAAAAGTTCGATATTTACGAAATTTCGTAAATGGTAAAAAATTAACGAATCGATTTCCGAAACAATAACGAATTGATTCGTTAATGGCGGACGCGACCGCGAAATACGCTTAAAAACCTCCAAAACCTTCTGAAGCTTCCCTCTCACTCTGTTCTTGACTGTTGGTGTGATATTATAATTTTTTTTCACTAATTAAACCATAAAACTGGCCCAGACATGCGGAAATAATAACGAAACGACCTCAGAACAATAACGAAACGAATACAATAACGAAATACAAAGCATTTACAAAACGTTTTTGAAAATTCGTTTTTTTAAATAATTGCTCCAGAATGGGTCGTTATCGTTTTGTAATTGAAAAAATTAATGAATTATTAACGAATTACGAATTAACGAAACGAAACTGCCCAGCCCTACTATCTATCTATCTATCTATCTATCATCTATCCATTATCTGTCTATCCATCTACCATCTATCCATCTACCATCTACCATCTATCTATCTATCATCTATCTATCTATCTATCTATCTATCTATCTATCTATCATCTATCCATTATCTATCTATCCATCTACCATCTATACATCTATCATCTATCTATCTATCTATCTATCTATCATCTATCTATCATCTATCTATCATCTATCTATCTATCTATCTATCTATCTATCATCTATCTATCTATCTATCATCTATCCATTATCTATCTATCCATCTACCATCTATACATCTATCATCTATCTATCTATCTATCTATCTATCATCTATCTATCTATCTATCTATCATCTATCTATCTATCTATCATCTATCTATCTATCTATCTATCATCTATCTATCTATCATCTATCTATCTATCATCTATCTATCTATCATCTATCTATCTATCATCTATCTATCATCTATCTATCTATCTATCCATCTATCTATCTATCTATCTATCTATCATCTATCCATTATCTATCTATCCATCTACCATCTATACATCTATCTATCTATCTATCTATCTATCTATCATCTATCCATTATCTATCTATCCATCTACCATCTATACATCTATCATCTATCTATCTATCTATCTATCTATCTATCTATCTATCTATCATCTATCCATTATCTATCTATCCATCTACCATCTATACATCTATCATCTATCTATCTATCTATCATCTATCTATCTATCTATCATCTATCTATCTATCATCTATCTATCTATCATCTATCTATCTATCTATCTATCTATCCATCTATCTATCTATCTATCTATCTATCTATCATCTATCCATTATCTATCTATCCATCTACCATCTATACATCTATCTATCTATCTATCTATCTATCTATCTATCATCTATCTATCTATCTATCTATCATCTATCCATTATCTATCTATCCATCTACCATCTATACATCTATCATCTATCTATCTATCTATCTATCTATCTATCTATCTATCATCTATCCATTATCTATCTATCCATCTACCATCTATACATCTATCATCTATCTATCTATCTATCTATCATCTATCTATCTATCATCTATCTATCTATCATCTATCTATCTATCATCTATCTATCTATCATCTATCTATCTATCTATCCATCTATCTATCTATCTATCTATCTATCATCTATCCATTATCTATCTATCCATCTACCATCTATACATCTATCTATCTATCTATCTATCTATCTATCATCTATCCATTATCTATCTATCCATCTACCATCTATACATCTATCTATCTATCTATCATCTATCCATTATCTATCTATCCATCTACCATCTATACATCTATCATCTATCTATCTATCTATCTATCTATCTATCTATCTATCTATCCATCCATCCACCCATCTACCTTTATCTCTATCTATCTATCTATCTAAAAATCAAAGTATTTAGGTATTAGGACTGTGCACGGATCCCATTTCCTTCAGTACCTCCGGCACCTTTGGGAGCACGTAACAGGAAGATGCCCCCCACACACACTACCACCACCACCACCACCATCACAAAAACCTGCTCAACATGAAAGCACACAGGAGCTGATCACCGGCTTCCCCTTGCCATCATGAGCACATGGCGCTTCATGCCTCCTTGCCTTGGAAAGAGGGGCGCATGTGTGACATGCAGGCCCAGTGCATGCTCCTGCCTGCAGCCAAGCCCCTCCTCTTGAGTATTTACATTACGATTCATAACAGTTATGAAGCTCCGGTTATGGTTGGGGGTTACCACAACATGAGGAAGGTTGAGAACCTCTGATTCCTACCCTGCTTTCTCTCTCCACAAAAGCGGCTTACATTAAAAGCATTTTAATAGAAACTGGTTAAATAAAATATAGTTGAAAACATCAGCCGTGGAGCTGGAGATGCTTCTTGTTCAACTGACAAAGACTAGACTGATTCCCATTCCCATCAATATCAATTAAAAGCAATTACATGTAATGTTACTTAAGGTTGCCAAAAGAAATGACTTGACAACAGGCTCTCGGAAATCATTGCATCGTTTCACTCCGTAAATGAAGAATAATGAAGATATTTTATCCTGCCAGGATCGAGCGCTTAATTCATTACATGGCAAAAGGGCCGTAATTGCTCTCAGCTGCAAACTCTGCGAGTCGGTGGTGTCTCTGCAAATACCGGCACTTCTTGGGGTTATGAAGGCAACAAAGTCAGGCTTCCTTGTAATTGTAAGTGATGGGTTTTCTCCCCTGTGGCGCTCATGAGGCGTGAAACTGTGTACTAGTGTGAACACAAGAGCGCCATGGGTAATGGGTGAGAGCTTTCAGTTGTTGTTGTTGTTCATTCGTTCAGTCGTCTCCGACTCTTCGTGACCTCATGGACCAGCCCACGCCAGAGCTCCCTGTCAGCCGTCACCACCCCCAGCTCCCTCAAGGTCAGTCCAGTCACTTCAAGGATGCCATCCCTCCACCTTGCCCTTGGTCGGCCCCTCTTCCTTTTGCCTTCCACTTTCCCCAGCATAATTGTTTTCTCTAGGCTTTGCTGTCTCCTCATGATGTGGCCTTCAAAGGACTTCCACTTTGCCTCTCGTCTCCTTCCCTCCAGTGAGCTTTAGTCAGGCTTTCTTTCCTGGAGGATGGACTGGTTGGATCTCCTCGCAGTCCAAGGCACTCTCAGAACTTTCCTCCAGCACCACAGCTCAAAAGCGCCTCTCTTCCTTCGCTCAGCCTTCCCTCAGGTCCAGCTCTCACCTCCGTAGGTGACTACTACAGGGAAGACCATGGCTTGGACTAGGCAATGGATCTTGGTTGCCAGTCTGATGTCTCTACTCTTCACTCTTTGATCGAGACTGGACCTTGCTCTCCTCCCAAGAAGGAAGCGTCTCCTGATGTCCTGGCCACAGTCTGCGTCTGCACTCATCTTTGCACCTAGAAATACAAAGTCTGTCACAGCCTCCACATTTTCTCCCTCTATTTCCCAGTTGTCAATCATTCTTGTTGCCATAATCTTGGTTTTTTTGACGTTTAGCTGCAACCCGGCTTTTGCGCTTTCTTCTTTCACCTTGATTAGAAGGCTCCTCAGCTCCTCCTCGCTTTCGGCCATCAGTAATTTGACCAAATTCCGCTCCTGGTTTGAAAGTGTTATTTTCTGTTCAATTGTTCAGTCCTTACTTTGAAAGTAGTTGTTCAACTCCAGGAACTTAGTTTTTTGGTTGCCACTAACTATGTTGAATTGGTTGAGACTCAATGTTGCACTCCAGGACAGGAATAACCCTCTGACTTTAAAACACCACACGTTGAGTAGGGAAAAACAACCCTTTCATTGAAGATAAGTAAAAGCAGAAAAGTAAAAAAGCACTTTAAAGGAATAGGTAAATCCAATTTGGTAAGAAGATAAGCAGGAACAAATTAGTCCAAATTAGTCCAAAACAAAGTCCACACTTCTCTAACAAAATCCAAAGAACCAGGAAACGTTGATCGCAAGAGACAAAAAGCCAAACCAAGAAACAAGAAATCCTTAAGCATGAATCTTCCAACCACAGCTTCCATGAAACAAGGACAAGAACTGAGCAGGATTCTAAACAATGCTTCATCTGGCTAAATTTCCCATGCTTGGAACTTTTAAGCCATTCCAAGAACCCAGAAACTGGTTTTGCTTTCCTTGAGCGGCCCTTATCTTTTTCTGTATGAGCCTGGCAGAGCGCCGAAGGCCTTGCTCGGCCTGTCTGTTTTGACTAATTCCCACCCACCTATCTATATGCGCATTTGTTTCTGCAGGTGCTGAGTTGTTTTCAAGCCCCAAGTCCTGGGAACTCTCTGGGAGCAATTCAGGGAGTAAACCATTGTTCCTATCCCCTGTAGGAACATTTTCATGGGAAACTACACTTTGAACAGGTGTTGCTATATCATTCTCTGCATCAATATCACTGACCAAACCATTGCCATCTTGAACCTCAATTACATCATTCCCAACATCCAAAGCACCCTGATCCCGAAACACAATCACAGGCTGAACTCCAACACTCAATGAGATAGTCATTGTGAAAAATAGGTGTAGCTTGCCACCTAGTGGCTATTTTAGGTGTTTACATGAATCTAAGAGGAATAAATGAGCACTAACAGCATCCCAACGTTACAACAAGATAGCCACTGTAGGTTTTCTCTTTGTTTGTTAGTCGGAACAGTTAGATATTTTAACTCCAGCCAAAAATATATACTTTTTAGCAAAGGGAGGGGTTAACACCCCTGTTGTGGTGTTTGCTTTGCTCTCTGTACTGCATTGAGAAGATTTCCCCTCACATTCTGTCCCTGTGAGAATTGGATTTTGGAAAATTTGGCTAGTTGTGGAAACAAAGATTGGTGGCAAAACTCCAGTGGAGACAGTTTTCCTCATGATAATAACTCTTCCAGGAGTGAATTTTCCTTCCAAGGGTTAGAGTTCTCTCACCCCTGTTCTTAACTATGAGTCGTTTGTAAGACAGATGTTTGTAACTTGGGGACTGGCTATATTCTGCCACTTCAGGCTGCAAGCGTGGCATGAAAAGTGTTGAAGATACTCTACATCACCCAGTATCAAATATTCATCAAGATTCAGTAGAAAGATTTTGGGGGTTCCTCAGAGGACGAGGGGGATGATGGGTTTCCCATTCATGAGTCTATGTGTGATCAGGGTGATTTGCAGGCCTCACATTGGAGAGAAGTGCCGGCAGTTGTCGAAGAGACAGGAGATGTTTGGGATTCCAATGTCCATTCCTTAGCAACCAGGGAAAAGTCTGTTTTTCTTGGGAATCAGGCTTCTGCAGATGCAGATGGGGAGTTTTCCCATGATATCAGATTAGGCCTCTGCACGGAGGGAGTCAAGGATAGATTAATTGGGCATTCAGAAAGACTCTGTGAGAAGTCCTTGAGACCCAAAGGACTCAAAGGCATGACCTCATGGATTCTTGGTCGGGTCTGAGCTTAAATTAAGTGATGTTTACTGGGTGTCTCCAGAGCAGACAACTTTGCTATAGATTCAAGACCCTGTTTCAGCTCTCATGCTCATGATTCAAATCTCTTGTGCTTGCCTATGTTTCTGAAAGAACTTTGTCTTGGTGAAGTTACTATTTTCATGCTTATGGATTGATGCCTATGTTCTTGACTTTCTGGATTTCATGTACCTTGTTACTGACCTTTAGGAAACTAGTGAAAACCTGGCTGTGCAACAAAGCTTTTGCGGAATGATGTCTGAGACCAGCAATCGACTAATGGTACTGATTACAATATATGGACTGGACATTTGGACTGAGTTGGACACGATTTTATGTTGGTGAATGGCTTTTATGTAATTTTACGTAATTTATGTAATTTATTTTATATGTAATTGGTAACTTAATGTTGTGTATCGTGTTTTTAGATTTTCATTGAATCTTTGCTGTTAGCCGGTCTGGGTCCCTCTGCAGAGGTAGAGAAGAACGGGACAACAAGTTAAACATGAGCCAGAAATGTGATGTGGCGGCAAAAAAAGCCAATGGGATTTTGGCCTGCATCAATAGGAGCATAGTGTCTAGATCTAAGGAAGTAATGCTACCCCTCTATTCTGCTTTGGTTAGACCACATCTGGAATATTGTGTCCAATTCTGGGCACCACAATTCAAGAGAGATATTGACAAGCTGGAATGTGTCCAGAGGAGGGCGACTAAAATGATCAAGGGTCTGGAGAACAAGCCCTATGAGGAGCGGCTTGGGGAGCTGGGCATGTTTAGCCTGAAGAAGAGAAGGCTGAGAGGAGATATGATAGCCATGTATAAATATGTGAGAGGAAGCCACAGGGATGAGGAGGGAGCAAGCTTGTTTTCTGCTTCCTTGGAGACTAGGACGCAAGGGAACAATGGCTTCAAACTACAAGAGAGGAGATTCCATCTGAACATTAGGAAGAACTTCCTGACTGTGAGAGCCGTTCAGCAGTGGAACTCTCTGCCCCGGAGTGTGGTGGAGGGTCCTTCTTTGGAAGCTTTTAAGCAGAGGCTGGATGGCCATTTGTCAGGGGTGATTTGAATGCAATATTCCTGCTTCTTGGCAGAATGGGGTTGGACTGGATGGCCCTTGAGGTCTCTTCCAACTCTTTGATTCTTTGATTCTATGATTCTAATAAATATAATAATAATAAATTTTGGACTATCGGTCTTTTGTATATATGAACTACTGCTATTTTGTAGCACCTTTTCTACAGCTTTTTGGAAAATGCCCCTTTCCCCCCTGTTGTACAGGCTTTGCAAATAATTTGCTGTAATTAATAACTGCTGGACTCTGCATGGTGCTAGGGGACATGGTGTCCCAAGCCTAGAGTGCAACATAAACAAGGAATAAGTATAGGGGTATCTAGGAATAGCTGAAAGGCAAGTGTTGCAATCCAGAGCAGGGAACGAGGCCCTCAGATAACTCTCCACCACACTTGACTGTGAAAAACAATCCTTTTTTATTGAAGAAAAATGGTTACAAAATAAAGGAAAAATGCAAGTCAAAAGCCACAGCAAAATCAGCAAACATGAATTTAAATGGACAAAGCAAAACCAAAAGCCTCACTGTGAAATACTGGAACCTGTTAGCAATCCACTAACCGTACTTGATATCCTAGAAATCTTTCCATACTATGGCCAGGGAACCGGGAGAACTGCCAAGGTCTTCATCAATTCTGAAACGATGCCTGAACTGAGGGAATCAGCCCGGCGTATTGCAATTAAAACTCAAGAATGGGTTCCGTGAACCGCCCTTCTGTTTTGAAGCCAATGTTTTTAATTCTTGAACTGAGTGATTTACTTCTGTCTTCCCAAATTTGGCCCCTTCTGTTGTCATTACAGTTAACAGGTGCGGAAGGGAGGGAAAGGTCAAGGTCTCCCTCTGAAACATTCTCAGGAACACTGGTACTTTCATTTTCCAAATCTACAGAAGTTCCTTCCTCACTAATTTCAGGAGCATTGGCATCAAAAGGTACATTTCCACTAGAATCAGTAAATATACTTTCATTAGCATCAGGAGGAACAAACAGAGAATCAGGTTCAAGTTCAAACTCAGGCTGAACCCCAACAGCGAGATGAAAAAGAATGAATTGGGACTGTTCCAGCCAAATCGGGACATTGGGAGAGTATGTGCACGTAGAAATGTGGATAGAAATGTTGTGGGGTTTTTGAGGAAGTATGCTTCTGCCTTCCCTCTAAATAATACAAAAGATCTAAGAGAACCTGAGCTGCTAAAACGACTCCCCTCCAGAGCTTCTGAACAAAAAAAAGTGCCTTTGCTCTTTTCAACCAAGGAAGAGGTAAAAACATTGTGACATCCTGTGCCAAAGAGGAGATCTGCTCCTGACAGCCACGCCGCGTCTGGGGTTCATCTGCATTGTTCGGCACTACTTTGTTCCGGTAAAGAAAACGAGTGCCATGATACATTGTGTGCCCTTTTCCTTAGGGTTTTGCAGGGAAAGCAAAATATGAGCCCGGAGGGCAGGCATAACCCTTGAAGGATTTCTCATTGGGTACATCATTTAGGATCTTCATACCCGCCTCTGCTGAATTTTGATACACAAGGTAAAAGGTAGTCCCCTGACATTAAGTCCAGTCATGTCTGACTCTGGGGTGTGGTGCTCATCTCCATTTCTAAGCCGAAGAACCGGCATTGTCCGTAGACACCTCCAAGGTCATGTGGCCACTGGCATGACTGCATGGAGCGCCGTTACCTTCCCACCGGAGCGGTACCTATTGATCTACTCACATTTGCATGTTTTCGAACTGCTAGGTTGGCAGAAGCTAGGGCTGACAGTGGAAGCTCACGCCGCTCCCCGGAATCGAACCTGCGACCTTTCGATCAACAAGCTCAGCAGCTCAGTGCTTTAACCCACTGCCCCACCGGGGGCTCCTTGATACACAAACAGCACCATTAATAAATGGAATATGTTGTTCTTTGTGTGCTCAACACCTTCTCTTTTCAACCCATCCCCCTTCACTGTTGTGCAACGTCCTCAGGGGAAGCAAAATGAGGATACTTCCTCAGCAAATCAGAATTCTTCCCATGGGAGTCATAGCTAATACCTAGAGAGCAGGATCAAAATCCAAAATATCCTTAATAGGTTGGAAAGCTGGGTCAAAATGCACAAAATGGAACTTCAACAAGGACAAATGTACCATACTATACTTAGACAATAGGCATGTGCAAAAAATTGGAAGTTTCGGAAATCGGAAGGAAATCAGAAGCTTTGTAAGTTAGAAGCCATATTCAAAATGTTTGCATGGCTCACAGCAAATATTTCAGAATCGAAACTTACCCCATAATTTTTCGTTTTAGTTTTGTAAATCTCGGAAGGCTCCCAAAATCAGTTTCATATTCAATGCAAGGCAAGGAAGCAAGGCCAAAAGCTGCCTTAAGTGTTTTGCCATTCCTCTGTGAAATTAATGCAGTCTAGACATTAGCAGAGGGTAAAAGATGGAGCAATGCCTTTGAGAACAACACAGAACTCTGGGAAATGTAGTTTGGGAAGGGAAGAGCCCTATGCCAGATAATTCAAAAGGCTCTGCCCTAAACTACATTTCCCAGACTGCATCAGTATCAGAAAGCATGAATCAGTTCTTAACTTTGAACAAAGTTTGTTATTAAACAAAGATTGGATGGCCATCTATCAGCGCTGCTTTGATTGTGATGGAGCTCAGGCTGTGATTGTGTTTAAGGATCAGGGTGCCTTGAATGTGGGGAATGATGACAATGAGGTTCATGAAGGTAATGGCCTTGCTAATGATACTGATGCAGAGAATGACCAGGAGATCCCTGTTCAAAGTGTATTTTCTCATGAGAATGTCCCTGAAGGGTGTGGGGATGATGGTGTGCTCCCTGAATTGCTGCAGAAATTAGTGAGCAAATAGATAGACGGGATGTGATTATAGAATCATAGAATCCAAGAGTTGGAAGAGACCTCATGGGCCATTCAGTCCAACCCCATTCTGCCAAGAAGCAGGAATATTGCATTCAAACCACCCCTGACAAATGGCCATCCAGCCTCTTGTCAAAACAGGAGAGCAGATCAGTGGCTCAGGCGCTCTACCAGGCTCAGAGAAAGAAAGATAAGAGATTAAAGGCTAAAGCGAAACCAATTTCTGGGCGCTTGAACATAGCTGAAGGAGGAGATAAAAGTCTCAAGTACAGGATCTGTAGTCAGATGAAGCATCATTTGGAATCAGGTCAAGATCTCATCCCTATTTCTTGGAAGCTTTGCTTGGGAAAGATTCATGTTTAAGTGCCTTTGTTCCATGGTTTAAATTCTTGGATTTTATGATTTTGTGTTCAAGTGCCTTGGATTCATGTTTCCAGTTTTTTATTATTATTATAGAAGTTTCTGCCTTTGTTTTTCATGAACTTTGATGGACTAATACCCTGGACTATTTTGTTCCAGCTTATCTTCTTACCTAATTGGATTTACCTATTCCTTTAAAATGCTTTTTACTTTACTGCTTTTTAATTATCTTCAATAAACGGATTGCATTTCTACTCAGCTGTGTGGTGTTTAAAGCCAGAGGGCTTTTCCTGGTTTGAAGTGCAACAGATTGTGCTTTTCTTACATGGCAGGGAGTTGGACTAGATGGCCCATTTGGTCTCTTCCAACTCTATGATTCTAAAAGATATAGCTGAATTGGGCCTTGGCTGCAGAGTTACTAACCAAGGTGTCGCAACTCAGGATAGATTTACCTTGCTCAGAGCAACACCACACACCAAGGCCGTACGTTTTGTAGTTTATTGAAGAAAAAACAAAATCAAAAACATAGAAATAAGGTTGCAAAAGTTCAATAGCCAAAACAGAGTCTTAAATGCAAAGGCAGGGTTTCCAAGATCCAAAGGCAAATAACATGAAGTATAATCCACAAGCATTGCTCAAACAAGAATCCATGGCAGCATGACAAAGTCCCCAGAAACCAAGATCAAAACAAAGTCCCAAAGAGCCAAAAGCTTTCCCCTAAAGCCGAGGCAATTCCAAAGAAGTTAACAGGGTGTAAGCAAAGTTGCACTGACAAAGGGTTGACTTCAATCAGATAGTTAAATATGCTTTCCTAGCATGAAAGCATTACGTTGACCTCGAACTTCCCGTTTGTTAGCAAGCCGAGCACTTCGGCGTACCCTTAATTGCAAACGGTCTTCCTTAACTAAATCCCCATCACCTTCAAGGCCGAATAACTCATTATCCTGGGACTGGCCAGCCTGGGAATCGATAGACACTGAGCTCAGATGGTGTGGTCGACTCCTCCACCTGCTGCTGTGAAGTTTCTCCAAAATCATGACCATCTTCTAAAACAACATTCTTCTAAAACGCCGCCTCGTCTTCAGGATCAACACTGTCTGCCTCAACAACGGCGATATGTTCTGAAACCTGTAACCCATCATCCTCATCATCCTGAGGAACCTCGGGCTCAAAATGCTCAGGCTCAGACTGGGCCACAACACAAGGAACAACAACAACCCTTGACTCGAATCCTCTCTCTTGGATATATGTCTCCATAGAGCCAGGCATGCACTTGGGGATGAGTGTCCTTTGCACACTTCCAGTCTCCCAGTATACATTTATCTTCTGGTGCCACTTAATGTTTCCTGGGCTCAGAAACTCATAGAATCATAGAATCATAGAATCAAAGAGTTGGAAGAGACCTCATGGGCCATCCAGTCCAACACCATTCTGCCAAGAAGCAGGAATGTTGCATTCAAATCACCCCTGACAGATGGCCATCCAGCCTCTGCTTAAAAGCTTCCAAAGAAGGAGCCTCCACCACACTCTGGGGCAGAGAGTTCCACTGCTGAACGGCTCTCACAGTCAGGAAGTTCTTCCTCATGTTCAGATGGAATCTCCTCTCTTGTAGTTTGAAGCCATTCTTCCATTGCGTCCTAGTCTCCAAGGAAGCAGAAAACAAGCTTGCTCCCTCCTCCTCCCTGTGGCTTCCTCTCACATGTTTATACATGGCTATCATGCCTCCTCTCAGCCTTCTCTTCTTCAGGCTAAACATGCCCAGTTCCCTAAGCCGCTCCTCATAGGGCTTGTTCTCCAGACCCTTGATCATTTTAGTCGCCCTCCTCTGGACACATTCCAGCTTAGAGTCAATATCTCTCTTGAATTGTGGTGCCCAGAATTGGACACAGTATTCCAGATGTGGTCTAACCAAAGCAGAATAGAAGGGTAGCATTACTTCCCTAGATCTAGACACTAGGCTCCTCTTGATGCAGGCCAAAATCCCATTGGCTTTTTTTGCCGCCACATCACATTCCTGGCTCATGTTTAACTTGTTGTCCACGAGGACTCCAAGATCTTTTTCACACGTCCTGCTCTCGAGCCAGGCATTGTCCCCCATTCTGTATCTTTGCATTTCGGTTTTCCTGCCAAAGTGGAGTATCTTGCATTTGTCCCTGTTGAACTTCATTTTGTTAGTTTTGGCCATTCATCTCTCTAATCTGTCAAGATCGTTTTGAATTCTGCTCCTGTCCTCTGGACTATCCCTCCCAGTCAACAAGCCTCCTGTGCCTTCCTGCCTATGGCATATGTTTCAGAGTGCCTTTGCAAAAGTAGGTCACGTCCTTCCGTCCTTCTCTCTCTTTCTTTCCCTCTCCTTGCAGGCAGCGCAACTGACTTGTCTCTTTGGGACAAAACGCTCCAGTAACAGACCTGCAGTGAGCTTTTCTTTCTCAAGACTGCCTTCCCACTTCCAGCGAGTGTTGCTCTTTTCCCTGCAGCAACAGCGGCGCAGTAGTTAAGACCAATGCAAAGTAAACATGTGTCTTATCTGATTTACTCTTCCATGGTTCGTTTGGGGCCAAGTTGGATTTTTTTAAAGTCTCGTCTGTATTATCATATAATCATAGAGTTGGAAGAGATGGCAAGTGCCCTCCAGTCCAAAAACCTCTTCTGCTATAGAGAAAGACACAATCAAAGCACACTCAACAGATGGCCATCCAGGCTTTGCTTTTATTTTAAAAAAACAGAGAAGGAGATGCCAAACATCTAACAAATTGAAATTGAATCCAGACAAGACAGAGGTCCTCCTGGTCAGTCGCAAGGTCGAACAGGGTATAGGGTTACAGCCTGTGTTAGACGGGGTCACACTCCCCCTGAAGACGCAGGTTCGCAACCTGGGAGTGATCCTGGACTCATCGCTGAGCCTGGAACCACAGGTCTTGGCGGTGGTCAGGGGAGGTTTTGCACAACTAAAACTCGTGCGCCAGCTGCGCCCGTATCTTGGGAAGCCGGATCTGGCCACGGTGGTCCACACTCTTGTTACATCCCGGATAGATTACTGCAACGCACTCTACGTGGGGTTGCCTTTGAAGACTGTTCGGAAACTTCAACTAGTCCAGCGGGAGGCAGCCAGATTGCTCACCGGAGCGTCATACAGGGAGCATACCACCCCCCTGTTACATCAGCTCCACTGGCTGCTGATCCAATTCCGAGCACAATTCAAAGTGCTGGTTTTGACCTACAAAACCCTATACAATTCCGGCCCAGCGTATCTGTCCGAACGCATCTCCCTTTACGTCCCATCTCGGAGTTTGAGATCCTCTGGGGAGGCCCTGCTCTCGACCCCGCCTCTGTCACAAGTGAGATTGGCGGGGACGAGGAGCAGGGCCTTCACAGTGGTGGCCCCTCACCTATGGAATTCACTCCCCGGGGAGATCAGATCAGCAACATCCCTCCTTTCATTCAGAAAGAAATTAAAGACGTGGATGTGGGACCAGGCGTTTGGGCACTCTGGCAGTTGAATAAGGGACTGTGATGATGGATAGGAGTTGGACAAGGTGGAACGAAATATGAACTCTGAGTTGGTGAACGCTGTGTCTGAGATTGGCTATCGATTGTGTGATATATTGTTGTTGTTTTTAAGTGTTTTAATTGTTGACTATTTAATTGCTGGTTTTATATGTTATTGTATTTGTGTAGGCACCAAGATGTGCCTTTTGTAAGCCGCCCTGAGTCCCCCCTCGGGGGTTGAGAAGGGCGGGGTAGAAGCACACGAAATAAATAATAAAATAAATAAACATCTCTTACTTTCTAAATAGCAACCTTCTACAAGCCTCCTCTACTAGTTATTTGTTATGTATATAATTCAGATTGCTTATTAATTTATTATTTATTTGCAGCTTTTCTCTTCCGCCCTTCTCCTCACCCCATAGCAGGGGACTCAGGGCGGATTACAGTGTACACGTATATGGCAAACATACAATGCCAATTTTTGACATACACACATATACAGACATACACAGAGGCTATGTAACTTTTTTCTGGCCGCCAGGGGAGCTGTGGCTTTCCTCGTCCATCTGCAACGCTGATGAAGCACTTCCGCATTCCCCGCATGCTTCCCCACTGGAATGCTTTGCCGGAGTCTTCTTTATGGTCTCATAAATCAGTTAATTTAGCCTCCCCACACTTTAAGGTGGTACCTAATTTTCCTAATTGACAGATGCAACCGTCTTTCGGGTTGCAAAGGTCGACAACAGGCTTCACAATTGGTTGGAATCCCACTCCAACCTGGGCTGATGAAGCACTTCCGCATTCCCCGCATGCTTCCCAGCTGGAATGCTTTGCCGGAGTCTTCTTTATGGCCTCATAAATCAGTTAATTTAGCCTCCCCACACTTTAAGGTGGTACCTAATTTTCCTACTTGACAGATGCAACCGTCTTTCGGGTTGCAAAGGTCGACAACAGGCTTCACAATTGGTTGGAATCCCACTCCAACCTGGGCTGATGAAGCACTTCCGCATTCCCCGCATGCTTCCCAGCTGGAATGCTTTGCCGGAGTCTTCTTTATGGCCTCATAAATCAGTTAATTTAGCCTCCCCACACTTTAAGGTGGTACCTAATTTTCCTACTTGACAGATGCAACCGTCTTTCGGGTTGCAAAGGTCGACAACAGGCTTCACAATTGGTTGGAATCCCACTCCAACCTGGGCTGATGAAGCACTTCCGCATTCCCCGCATGCTTCCCCGCTGGAATGCTTTGCCGGAG
Source organism: Anolis sagrei (assembly GCF_037176765.1). NCBI lineage: Eukaryota > Metazoa > Chordata > Lepidosauria > Squamata > Anolidae > Anolis > Anolis sagrei. The sequence continues at coordinate 606,824 of NC_090033.1, forward strand.
TCTTCTTTATGGCCTCATAAATCAGTTAATTTAGCCTCCCCACACTTTTTAAGGTGGTACCTAATTTTCCTACTTGACAGATGCAACCGTCTTTCGGGTTGCAAAGGTCGACAACAGGCTTCACAATTGGTTGGAATCCCACTCCAACCTGGGCTGATGAAGCACTTCCGCATTCCCCGCATGCTTCCCAGCTGGAATGCTTTGCCGGAGTCTTCTTTATGGCCTCATAAATCAGTTAATTTAGCCTCCCCACACTTTAAGGTGGTACCTAATTTTCCTACTTGACAGATGCAACCGTCTTTCGGGTTGCAAAGGTCGACAACAGGCTTCACAATTGGTTGGAATCCCACTCCAACCTGGGCTGATGAAGCACTTCCGCATTCCCCGCATGCTTCCCAGCTGGAATGCTTTGCCGGAGTCTTCTTTATGGCCTCATAAATCAGTTAATTTAGCCTCCCCACACTTTAAGGTGGTACCTAATTTTCCTACTTGACAGATGCAACCGTCTTTCGGGTTGCAAAGGTCGACAACAGGCTTCACAATTGGTTGGAATCCCACTCCAACCTGGGCTGATGAAGCACTTCCGCATTCCCCGCATGCTTCCCAGCTGGAATGCTTTGCCGGAGTCTTCTTTATGGCCTCATAAATCAGTTAATTTAGCCTCCCCACACTTTAAGGTGGTACCTAATTTTCCTACTTGACAGATGCAACCGTCTTTCGGGTTGCAAAGGTCGACAACAGGCTTCACAATTGGTTGGAATCCCACTCCAACCTGGGCTGATGAAGCACTTCCGCATTCCCCGCATGCTTCCCAGCTGGAATGCTTTGCCGGAGTCTTCTTTATGGCCTCATAAATCAGTTAATTTAGCCTCCCCACACTTTAAGGTGGTACCTAATTTTCCTACTTGACAGATGCAACCGTCTTTCGGGTTGCAAAGGTCGACAACAGGCTTCACAATTGGTTGGAATCCCACTCCAACCTGGGCTGATGAAGCACTTCCGCATTCCCCGCATGCTTCCCCGCTGGAATGCTTTGCCGGAGTCTTCTTTATGGCCTCATAAATCAGTTAATTTAGCCTCCCCACACTTTTTAAGGTGGTACCTAATTTTCCTAATTGACAGATGCAACTGTCTTTTGGGTCGCAAAGATCGACAACAGGCTAGTCTTCAAAGCTTTGGGGATGCTTCCCTGGAAAGTCTTAAAAGTTGAAGCTTTTGTACAGGGGAAGCTTGCACACGTCCTGTACATTAGCTTTCCTTGCTGAGACTAACTAAAAATGGCTCCCTTCCCTTCCCAATTGCCCTGAGCAAGGGGCGGAACCAAAAATTAACGATGATGGACAGGTGACTTGCCCTACGACTGCAACCAAAGGAAGGCACCTTTCTGCAGAACCCTGAAACCTTGGACTGCAAACAAACATTAAATACAAAGCAAATAAAATTGGAGCCGTACCAGCACACCTAGTGTATAGATTGGGAAAGTATGCTCTACCTCTGGGTTGGAAGAGTTCAGTTCAGACCTGGTGGCATTGGAATCGGGAATGTTCTATCAATAGAACATTGTGGCTTTTCACAACACCACCAACCATCACCGAAAAGCCATTTCTTTTATCCCAAACCATGGTATTTGACCTGAATCCCACCCACCTAAAATGCAGAGAAGCCTCTTTCTAGGTCACTCGTGGTGTGAGTTTCCCAACAACGCTACTCATCGCCACCTCAAGCCTGACAGCTCCACAAGCCACATACACAAAAGGGAGGATTGGCACAAAGCAACACTTGGCAAGGGAAATACTTGACTGGTTGATAAGAGAATAATTCAGATTTGTCTTTATTTCCATGAATGAATTTTTCTCCAATTGTGTGTGTCTCCAAAAATACATATATTGTGGCTAAGAGGATACACAACTGCAAGGGTATGTGTGATGCGGCTCTTTTCTGGTTGCCCAGGGCAACATAACAAAAGGCCTGTGTGTGCGTGTATGTGCGAGAGAGAGAGAGAGAGAGGAGACATGTCTCTTTCTCTCTCTCAGACCTTTTGTTCACAATATACTACTTGAATTATTGAATTATTCCAAGTATTACAGATAGAGTCACCAAGCTGATCTGGGAAGAAATCCCACCACACTCAGTGGGATTTATGTCTAAGTAAACAAAGCACCCGATTCTGTCTGATCGTGGAAACGAAGTAGAGTCAACCTGGGTTCTTGTGGGTTTTTTCGGGCTATAGAGCCATGTTCTAGAGGCATTCTCTCCTGACGTTTCGCCTGCATCTATGGCAAGCATCCTCAGAGGTAGTGAGGTCTGTTGGAATTAGGACAAATGGGTTTATATATCTGTGGGATGGCTGGGGTGGGGGAAGGAGCTCTTCCCTGCTGCAGTTAGGTGTGAATGTTTAGCTGATCACCTTCACTAGCATTTGAAGGCCTGCCTGAGCCTGGGAAAATCTGTTGCTGGGAGGTGTTAATCTGTGCCTGGTTGTTTCCTCTCTGCTGTTTTGCTGTTGTAATTTTTGACTTTTTCAATACTGGTAGCCAGATTTTGTTCATTTTCATGATTTCTTCCTTTCTGTTGAAACTGTCCACATGCTTCTTGTGGATTTCAATGGCTTCTCTGTGTAGCCTGACATGGTGGTTGTTGGTGTGGTCCAGCATTTCTGTGTTCTCAAATAATGTGCTGTGTCCAGGTTGGTTCATCAGGTGCTCTGCTATGGCTGACTTCTCTGGTTGAAGTAGTCTGCAGTGCCTTTCATGTTCCTTGATGCGTGTCTGGGCAATGCTGCGTTTGGTGCACCCAGACACACATCAAGGAACAGGAAAGGCACTGCAGACTACTTCAACCAGAGAAGTCAGCCATAGCAGAGCACCTGATGAACCAACCTGGACACAGCACATTATTTGAGAACACAGAAGTGCTTTTTTTGCCGCCCCATTGGCTTTTTTTGCCGCCACATCACATTGCATTTCCTCGTCCATCTGCGACGCTGATGAAGCCCTTCCGCATTCCCCGCATGCTTCCCCGCTGGAATGCTTTGCTGGAGTCTTCTTTATGGCCTCATAAATCAGTTAATTTAGCCTCCCCACACTTTAAGGTGGTACCTACTTGACGGATGCAACTGTCTTTCGGGTTGCAAAGGTCGACAACAGACTACACACAATTGGTTGGAAACCCATTCCAACCTGGGCTGGCTTCGAACTCATGACCTTTTGGTCAGAGTGATCTTAATGCAGCCGACACTCAGCTAGCTGTGCCACAATCCCGGTGCTCAATCAAAGCCCTCCTGACAAAGAGCCATCCAGCCATAGATATAAATATATATGATTCACACAGAGAGATATAGTATCAGAGATCTGAAAGGGACCCCTGAAGAATTTATTTATTTATTTATTTATTTGCTTTATTTTTATACCGCATTTTTCAGCCTAATTCGGTGACTCAATGCGGTTTACAATACAATTTATATAACAATCACAATTAGTTAAAACACAACATACACGACAGACAATACAAAGCAGCACAACATAGTCATCAACGCCTCAGTAAAAATCAGATTCTGTTCTCATAATCCTTCTACCATTCCTTTGTTCATTTATACCGTCCTCATGAGTTCAGTTGCCTTGTTGACCGAACACCTGTTCATAGAGCCACGTCTTGACCTTCCTCCGGAACGCCAGCAACGAAGGGGCCTGCCTGATGTCTACGGGTAGGGCATTCCATAGCCGAGGGGCCACCACCGAGAAGGCCCTGTCTCTCGTCCCCGCCAGCCGCGCCTGTGACGCAGGTGGGACCGAGAGCAGGGCCTCCCCAGATGATCTTAACGTCCTCGTTGGTTCATAGGTGGAGATGCGTTTGGAGAGGTAAGCAGGGCCAGAACCGTTTAGGGCTTTATAGGCTAAAGCCAGCACCTTGAATTGTGCCCGGTAGCAGATTGGCAGCCAGTGGAGCTGGCTCAGCAGAGGAGTGGTATGCTCCCTGAGTGCCGCTCCCGTTAGCAACCTGGCTGCCGAGCGCTGGACCATCTGAAGCTTCCGGGCAGTCTTCAAGGGCAACCCCACGTAGAGCGCGTTGCAGTAATCTATGCGGGATGTAACCAGAGCGTGGACTACCGTGGCCAAGTCAGACTTCCCAAGATACGGGCGCAACTGGTGCACAAGTTTTAATTGTGCAAATGCTCCCCTGGAAACCGCCGAAACCTGGGGTTCCAGGCTTAGCGAAGAATCCAGGATGACTCCCAAGCTGCGAACCTGCGTCTTCAGGGGGAGTGCGACCCCATCCAGCACAGGCTGTAACCCTATACCCTGTTCGGCCTTACGACTGACCAGGAGGACCTCTGTCTTGACTGGATTCAGTTTCAATTTGTTAGCCCTCATCCAGACCGACACAGCGGCCAAGCACCAGTTCAGGACCTGAATAGCCTCCTTAGTAGTTGGTGGGAAGGAGTGACAGAGTTGGACGTCATCTGCGTACAGATAACACCGCACCCCGAAACTCCGGATGAAGAAGGACAATGATATGTGGCATGTTCCAGAGTAGGCAAACCAGACACTCTCCACATCAACACTGGCAAAGAAACAGCAAGAAATACTATTTACCCACAAGAAGATAGAAATCACATAGATTAGAAACCAACACTTTCTCATTACTTTATTTTCCAGATCAACAGACTGGGCCACAGCAACGCCTGGCAGGGGACGGCTAGTGATAAATAAACAAATAGCCATTTTGATCCATGCCGTTGATTCATTAAATGAATACTGATGTTGACAACAGTTGTAAACAAACAAAACAACTCACAGGAAAAGGAAGCGCATCCGATATCTGTGTTCCAAATGAAAGGAAACATAAAGCCACCAGACAGATGTATAGCGCATAATATACATCGCACACACTGCTGCCACTAGTTTGGCTTTTTTCTCGTCCTTTCATCTCTTGTTCCAACACAGAGGTTTTGCTCCTTGCCCTCCAACAAAGGTAGAAAGTGAGGTTCAACCTTAAATGGTCAGAGCGGATCAGGTCGAACTTTATGAGATCTCTCTCTCCCCTGGCAGCACAAAGGAGAGAGGTTAGATCAAGACGCTTTTAGGAAGAGGAGCAGAGGCTAAACTCTGCCGAGGGTTTTCAGGAGGGATTTCCCCACTGGGAAACAATAACATCAACTCTTATGACCCTTACAAAAGGAAGACCATCTTGGAGATATCCCTCATACTATTTACCAACACCGGACATCCATCGGGAAGTAACAGCATGTAATGAAAGGACCAAGGCATTGCCATCTCCGGCCCATCCTCTGTTTGGATATCAGCCAGCAAGCCAATGACTTAAATCAAGGAATAGATTCCTAAGATCTACAGAGATATTCGCAGGAACAACTCAGCAAGCAAGAGTCCAAAAGTGGCAGGCTAAAACCCAATACCTCAATCAGTGGCCGATACCAGATGAGAGCACACAGAAGATTGAGCAACTTGGAAGGTGCTGAACAGGCCGCTCTCTGGCACCATGAGATGCAGAGCCACCCTTAAGAAATGGGGCCACAAAGTGGAGTCCACGTCGCAACTCAGGATAGATTCACCTTGCTCAAGACACCACCACACACCAAGGCTGCAGGTTTTGTACTTTATTGAAGAAAAAGCAGAATCAAAAACATAGAAGTAAAGTTGCCAAAGTTCAATAGCCAAAACAGAGTCTTAAATGTAAAGGCAAAGTTCCCAAGATCCAGAGGCAAATAACATGAAGTATATTCCTTTAGCATTGGTTAAACAAGAATCCATGGCAGCATGACAAAGTCCCCAAAAATCAAGAGCAAAACCAAGGACCCAAAGAGCTAGAAGCTTTCCCCAAAAGCTGAGGTAATTCCAGAGAAGTTAACAGGGTATAAGCAACATTGCACTGACAACAGACAGACTTCAATCAGATCGTTAAATATGTTTCCCCAACATGAAAGGATTACGTTGACCTCGAATTTCACGTTTGTTGGCAAGGCGCGCACTTCGGCGAACCCTTAATTGCAAACGGTCCTGCCTAATCAAATCTCCATCTTCAAGGCCAGATCCCTCTTTATCCTGAGACTGCTCACCCTGGGAACTGAGAGCCCTGAACTCCCAGATGGAGCCAACACTTCCACCTGCAGCTGTGAAGTTTCACTATCTTTATCTAAAACAACATTCCTTTTATCTAAACATTTATCTAAAACAACATTGCTTTTAAGAAGAGTAGCAGAGGCTAAACTCTGCCGAGGGTTTTCAGGAGGGATTTCCCCACTGGGAAACAATAACATCAACTCTTATGGCTCTTACAAAAGGAAGACCATCTTGGAGATATCCCTCATACTATTTACCTCATACTTGACATCCATCGGGAAGTAACAGCCTGTAATGAAAGGACCAAGGCATTGCCATCTCCGGCCCATCCTCTGTTTGGATATCAGCCAGAAAGCCAATGCTTTAAATCAAGGAATAGCTTCCTAAGATCTACAGAGATACTCGCAGGAACACCTCAGCAAGCAAGAGTCCAAAAGTGGCAGGCTAAAACCCAAAACTTCAATCAGTGGCCGATACCAGATGAGAGTGGATGACTAGGACAGTTTTAAATGGTGTATTTTAATATTTTGATAAATGTTTTTTCATAGTTATGTATTAGGGCTGGGCGGTTTCGTTCGTTAATTTCGTAATTCGTTAAAAATTCGCTATTTTTTTTTATAACGAATCGATAATGAACCATTCTGGAGCATCTAAAAAACTAAACGAATTTTTCAAATTCGTTTCGTAATTGATTCATTTTTTATTCATTATTGATTCGTAATCGATTCGTAACTGTTTCGTAATTATTTCACGAATTACAAAATTTCGTAAATATTGAACTTTTTTACAGAAAAATTTCGGAATTCTTTTAAATAACGAAACACAAAAAACCCCTAAAAACGAATCGAGTTTAGAAACAAATGTTTCCGTGGTTGCCCAGCCCTATTATGTATGTGTATGTGAATTTGTGTCCCAACATTAATTTTTTCCCGTGTATATGCTGTGCCCCGCCCTGAGTCCCCTGAGTCGGGGTGAGAAGAAGGGCGGAATATCAATGTTTTAATTAAAATAATAAATAAATGAGAGCAACCACAGATCAGCTACTACAATGCAACCTGAGCCCTGCCACATGCACAAGGAGGGTCCTTCTCACAGCGACACCCGAGGCACTCCAAGAGGCCAGCTTCTGGTCAAAGGACATTTAATACAATGCCAAGTTTTTAACTATCAAGCAAAAAGTGGGCGCTAGAAACAACGCCATACGAAAGCTGATTGGCACAGCCTGGGGATCACAACCAGACACAGTGAAGACATCTGCCCTTGCGCTAGGCTACTCTGTTGCTGAGTACGCATGCCCCGTGTTGAACACATCCCACCACGCTAAAACAGTGGATGTGGCTCATAATGAGACATGCTGCATTATCACGGGGTGTCTGCGCCCTACACCACTGGAGAAATTACACTGCTTAGCCGGTATTGCACCACCTGACATCCGCCGGGAAGTAGCAGCCAATAGTGAAAGGACCAAGGCAGCGACACCTCCAGCTCATCCCCTGTTTGGGTATCAGCCAGCATGTCAACGACTTAAATCAAGACATAGTTTTCTAAGATTGTTGAACTGGAATCCCATGTCCTTCTCCAGGGCCAGGTGTGTCATAAATTCCCAGTTCACCCGATCGAAAGCCTTCTCTGCGTCTATGAACAGAAGACCTAATTCTCTCTGGTGATTGATTTCGTGAAATTCAATTATATCTACGATAGTTCTTATATTTTCGGACATTTGTCTTCTGGGGAGGAATCCCGTTTGATCTTCCCTGATGACCTCGTTAAGATATGCTTTCAATCTATTGGCCATTATTTGAGCGAAGATTTTGTAATCGATATTTAAAAGGGCAATTGGCCTGTAATTTTTGACATTGTCCTCTTCAGACCCTGTTTTATGTAGGAGGGTGATGGTCGCCTCTCTCCAGGATTCTGGGATCTTAGCTTCGTTCAATATATTATTAAAGATTTTCCTCAGGTACGGAAGTAACTCTTCTCGGAATGTCTTATAAAATATAGCTGTTATCCCGTCCGGACCTGGGGCCTTGTCTGCGGGAAGGTTTTTGATTACACTATTTATCTCGTTATCTTCTATCTGATTGTTTAATGACTCCCTTTGTTGATCGGTTAGTTTCTCTAGTTTGTGTTTGGACAGGTATTCCACTATTCCCTCAACTGGAGTGTTCTCCTTCTTATAAAGATCTTTATAGAATTTAGCAAATTGTTCTCTTATCCCTAGTTCCTCCGTATGTGAGATTCCTTCCTGAGTTATTTTGGTAATGTGTTGGCTTTGTCGCTTTTCCCTGAGTATCCTCGCCAGCAGTTTACCCGGCTTATTGGCCTGAGCATAGTACTTGGCCTTCATGAATTTTAAGTTTTTAGCAATATATTCCAATTGGGTTGAATCCCTTTGCTTCTTCAACAGCTCAAGTTCTATTTTGATTTTTTTATTTCCGGGTTTCTTTTTAAGTAGCTTCTCTTTTTCCTCTATGATCTTTACTAACTTTTCCTGCTCTGCTACTCTCTTCCTATTTCGGAGTATTCCTTGTTTGATGAAGTGGCCTCTGAAGACCGCCTTACCGGCATCCCACACTATTTCTTCACTGGTTCCTTTGTTGTCATTATGTTCAAAATATTCCTTGATTTGGCTTCTGCAAAGGGCTATGTCTTCTTCCTTTTTTAAAAGAAATTCGTTTAGTTTCCAAGTTCTCTGTAGTCTATCGCCCATCACTTTTAATAGTATGGGGCAATGATCTGAGTTGAGCCTGGGCATTATTGCAATTTTATTTATTTTGGTAATCAGCGTTTTAGAAGCCCACACCATATCTATTCTAGACCAGGTTGAGTGTCTGGCGGAATAGAAAGTGTAGTCTCTCCCTGAAGGGTTTTTTTCCCTCCATACATCTAGCAGAAACCAATCATTTTTCAAGGTTATAAAGCTTTCTGGGAGTCTCCCACAGTTTTCTCGGGATTTTCCTCTCCCTGTTTTATCATATTTACATTCCAACACCCCATTAAAATCCCCCACAATTATCAAATTGTCAAAAGTTTGTTCCATTAGCTTTTTTCTCAGTGTCTTTATAAAATGCGTTTTGGGACCCGTCGGGGTATATATATTACATATCAGTGTAACTTGATTGTCTTGATAGATTTTTATGCCAATAATTCTACCCTCTTTATCCTTAAATGCCAATGTGGCCTTGAGGGATCCTTTAACATAAATTACTACCCCCCTTTTTTTTTGACTAGCTAAGGAGAAAAAAGCTTGGCCTATTTGTGATTGTTCCAGATATTTGCTGTGCTTTGGGATAATGTGTGTCTCCTGTAAAGCAATGATATCGTATTTGCCTTTTTTCAGAGTGTTAAATATTTGATTTCTTTTATTTGGGGAGTTCATCCCATTTACATTATTAGAATAGATTGACAAGCTCCTCATTTTGAGATGATTGGATATCTGTTTTGGAAGGTCCCACTCCTTTTATTCCATCTTCTTCCTGGTCCTCTTCTAGTGAGTCCGGTCTTGGCCTCTTCTTGTCCTTCTTATTCAGATCTGTTTTCTTTCCCCTCTCGGACCTGTGGGTTTCACCTTTTGATGATTCTGTCTTTTCGCCGCTGTTTGGTTCCTTTTCTAGATCTTTCATCAACCCCTTGTAGAATTCTTTAGCCTTGTCCTCGGAGGTGAGCCAAAATCTGTCTTCTTTGTACGTAACTTGAATGCCTTCCGTGCGCTCCCAGCGGAATTTTATTTTGTGTTTTTTAAGTTCGTCGGTTAAGAAATAGTATTTTTTTCTGTTAAGCATCGCAGATGGGGAGAATTCCTTAAGGACAATCACCTTTCTTCCCTTATATACTATTTGATCTTTGGATTTCAATCTCAGTATTTCTTCTCTGACACATTTTCTACTGAAGCTGACTATGGTGTCTCTCGGTACATTATTTTTTCTTGCATAGTTAGAGTTTACTCTTCTTACCACATCGATTTCTTTGTTTGTCTCTTCTATGGGAAGTTTTAAAATATCTGCCGTGATCTCCACCACTATATTTCTTATGTTATCTCCTTCCTTCTCTTCTAAGTTTCTGTATCTTAGCTGAAAGTCAGTTTCCCTACTTAGCATCAGTTCCTGTTGCTTCTCCATTTTATCGTTCTTTTGTTCTATGTTTTTCATTTTAGCTTCTGTTTTCTCCTGAGCTTTTTTCAGTTGGTGGTTCTCTTTTTTCAGATCCCTTATTTCCTTCTGTGTGCCTTCCATGTCTCTTTTTAGGGTGTCCAAATCCTCCTTGATTTCCTGCCTCAATTTCCCCATTTCTTTCTGGAACAGTTTTTCCAGATTGGATTGAGTTATAGCTTGGTTGTCTTCAATTTTTTTTTCAATGTTCTCTTGTATTTTCCACATCTCCGCCATCAGATCTTTTAGAGAAATTTCCCCTTGAGTTGATTGTCTTCTTGCGGGGACGGGCGTGGGTATCGCTGCAGCTCCCTGCGGGGATTGAGGCGGAACTGTCCCAGGCACCGTATTCATGGGTTTAGTTTGTTTAGTTATTGAAAGAAATTTGTCCATTTTGCTATCTGCCATGTTCTGACAGATTTCGTTGTTTACTTTCCGATAGCTTTAGCTGCTATCTTAACTTAAGGGAACAAGATATGAGGGGATATAACAGGACTGGTTCATTCACTATGCAGGTGAAACCTCAATTTAACCTGTATTATTGAGTCTTAAGTTTTTAATTAACTATTATTTCCTTCTGAGTAGATCCAGTCTGCTTCTGCTAGCATGTGTCTTCGCAAAAGGTCCCCTTCTTGTAGATCTTTCTGTATTTCTGGTCTCCTTATTGTTAAGAGCAGGCGCTCCTCCTGGGCTCCTCTTGGGCTTTTGTTTATTGCAGGCTCCTCCCCCTCTCCTTCCCACTCCCTCCTCTCCTCGTTTCCTCCTAGTCCCTGGAAGCAATCCCAAAAGCAGTCTCTTACCGTCCTCCTGGATTCGTTTGTTTGACTACTTTTCGAGCAATTGGTCCTTGCTTGGGCTTGCTTGGGCTTCGCGCTCCGCGCTCCTCCACTTCCGCGTTTCCCCAACTTCTTCCGCTCGGCTCAGCTGCGTCGCCACGCAGCCGTGGCGTAACGGCGCAGCAGCGCGTCGCCCGCGTCCCGCGTCAGAACGCCCCAGCGTCAGTCACGCAGGGCAGCAGCACGGCGCGCCTTTTGACACCTGCTGTCTCTTCCTCTTAAAGGTACCGGTGATTTTTCCTCTGGGTGTTGGGTAGGGTATGGTTGGGTGGGGAAGGTTGCAGGCCTGGGGGGGCTGCGAGCTCTGGGCGGCGAAGGGAGTTTGGGAAGGATTGGGAGAGGTTGGGGGGGTTAGGTTGAGACTTAGGAGGGAGTCCCCAGCTTACCTTTTTGAACTGAGTATCTGTGTTTCGTAGTTTCTGTGGTTTCTTCTTTCTAGTTTCCCACTTAGCGAGTTCATTAGTTCATTAGTTTGTATTTCCTTGACTCGGTTTCCTAGTTATATTGTTGTAACTATTGGTGCTGCGTCCATGTACCCCAATTACTTGTTGCTTTCGTCTTCTCCTTGCTGCTTGTATCTCTTTTCCTTATTGCATAAGAGTGGAAACTGGCGGCGTCTTCGGCCCTCCAGGCCGTGCTTCCTCCCGGGGCGCACACCCTCTGCACTGCTCGGCAGAATTGGCAGACTCCCTTGAGGGGAGACCGCACTTCTGCCTTCGCAGAGTCCTGAGGGCTTTGCCAACAGGCCGTCCTCACATCCAACGGCTTGTGGGGTCTTTCTGGACCCCTTCCCCATATGGGAGGTGCATTAGTTTCTTGGCTGCCGCGCGGAGCTTCAGAAACCCGCTCTTGCCGCCATTCCGTCTCCACCGGAAGTCCCAAGGGAGGACCTTCTTGCGGCAACACCAGAGGCACTCCACGGGGACAGAGACTGGTCAAAGGACATTTAATAGAACACCAAGCTTGCAAACTTTGTGTTTTGTTTGTTTGTTTGCTTTTTTATGCAATACAACTGTTTGGTTTGGTCCGGACACGATAAATAAAACTTTGTAGTTTTTCTATATTCTCAATTCACTTCTGACATGATAAAGAAATAGCTACAGGTAGACAGCTTTCAAGAGAATGATGCCCGACGAAAGTGGCTCAACTAGATGGACCCTCTTCTGATCTGGGATCCAATGATCCACTTGCCCGCTTACGCAATTGGAACGGAACCTAGAGCTGGAGTACGTAAAATGCACAGAAATGGTGCCATTTTTAACATTTTTAACGTCCCCAAACAAGAAACAGAAAAGGAAAGGGGAACAGGTTTCTGTTCCCAAATGGAGACGAATAGCTCTTGTCCAATCACACCTGTCTCATCCCTGGCCGCTCTACCTGCCTGCGTGGCAAATGCTAATGGAATTAGCTCCAATGATCTGATTCCTTTTGACGGCCAACGGAATGGGTTTGCCGCATTTTAAAGGGAAACGCTAAGTGAACGCTTCTTTCCAGTCGTAATAAATCCTTGCTTCTCTGGAGATGTCCGTTGTACAAGATACAACTACAGTGCTTCCTCACTACTTTGCGGTTCGCTTTTCGCAGACTTGCTATTTCATCCTTCCTTTCCTCCCTTTTGTCCTTCCTTCTTTCCCTTTTATCTTCCCTCCCTCTTCCCTCTTTGTCCTTCCATCCTTTCCTTTCTCCCTTTTGTCCTTCCTTTCTTCCCTTCTCTCCCTCTTTCTCATTCCACCCTTCCCTTCCTTTATTCCATCCTTCTCTTCCTCCTTCCCTTCCTCCCTCCCTCCCTTCCTTCCTTCCTTTCCACCCTTTCTTCCTTCCCTCTCCCCCTCTGTATCCTTTCATCCTTCCCTTCCTCCTTTTCATCCTTCCTTCCCTCTCTCCCTCTTTCTCCTTCTACCCTTTCCTTTCCTTTATTCCATCCTTCTCTTCCTCCCTTTCTGTTTTTCCTTTCTCCTTCTCCTCCTTCTTTCCTTCCGTCCTTCCCTTCCACCCTTTCTTCCCTCTCTCCCTCTGTATCCTTTCATCCTTCCCTTCCTCCTTTTCATCCTTCCTTCCCTCTCTCCCTCTTTCTCCTTCTACCCTTTCCTTTCCTTTATTCCATCCTTCTCTTCCTCCCTTTCTGTTTTTCCTTTCTCCTTCTCTTCCTTCTTTCCTTCCGTCCTTCCCTTCCACCCTTTCTTCCCTCTCTCCCTCTGTATCATTTCATCCTTCCCTTCCTCCTTTTCATCCTTCCTTCCCTCTCTCCCTCTTTCTCCTTCTACCCTTTCCTTTCCTTTATTCCATTCTTCTCTTCCTCCCTTTCTGTTTTTCCTTTCTCCCTCCCTCCCTTCCTTCCTTCCTTTCCACCCTTTCTTCCTTCCCTCTCCCCCTCTGTATCCTTTCATCCTTCCCTTCCTCCTTTTCATCCTTCCTTCCCTCTCTCTCTCTTTCTCCTTCCACCCTTCCCTTTCTTTATTCCATCCTTCTCTTTCTCCCTCCCTCCTTTCTATTTTTCCTTGCTCCTTCCCTTCCTTTTTCCTTCCGTCCTTTCCTCCACCCTTTCTTCCTTCCCTCTCTCCCTCTGCCTCCTTCCCTTCCTCCCTTTCATCCTTCCTCCCTTTTTTCCTCCCTCCTTCCCTCTTTCTCCTTTCACCCTTCCTATCCTTCCTTCGATCTCTCTTCCCTTCCTTCTTTCCTTCCTTCTTTCCCTTCCACCCTTTCTTCCTTCCCTCTCTCCCTCTGTCTCCTTCCATACTTCCCTTCCTCCCTTTCATCCTTCCTTCCCTCTTCCTTCCCTCCCTCCCTCTTTCTCCTTTCACCCTTCCTATCCTTCCTTCCTCTGATCTCTTTCTTTCCTCCTTCCCTTCCTTCCTTCCTTCCTTCCTTCCTTCCTTCCTTCCTTCCTTCCCTCTCACCCTCTGTCTCCTTCCATCCTTCCCTTCCTCTCTTTCATCCTTCCCTCTCTCCCTCTTTCTCCTTTCACCCTTCCCTTCCTTTATTCCATCCTTCTCTTCCTCCCTTCCTTCCTCCCCTCTTTCTATTTTTCCTTCCTCCTTCCCTTCCCTCCCTCCCTTCCTTCCTTCCCTTCCTCCCTTCCATCCTTCCTACCCTCTTTCCTCCCTCCTTCCCCCTCTCCCTTTTTCTCCTTTCACCTTCCTATCCTTCCTCCCTTCTTTCTATTTTTCTTCCTCCTTCCCTTCCCTTCCCTTCCCTTGCCTTCCACTCTTTCTTCCTTCCCCCTCTCCGTCTCCTTCCATCCTTCCCTTCCTCCCTTTCATCCTTCCTTCCCTCTTTCCTCCCTCTCTCCCTCTTTCTCCTTTCACCCTTCCTATCCTTCCTTCCTTTGATCTCTCTTTCCTTTTTCCTTCTTCCTTCCTTCCTTCCCTCCCTCCCTCCCTCTCTCCCTCCCTCCTAGTAGGAAGTGCAAGGATGCATCCCATAAGTTAGGAAGTTTGCCCAGGCCTGGGATATTTGCTTCTCCATCTTCGTTCTGCTTTTCATTTAGACTCGATCTACGCACTCCATTTTTCTGTTGACTTGCTTTCCAAATATTTAAATTTGTGCATTTCCAATGGAGAAAACCTGACCGCAGAGGGAAGCTGAGGAGGAAACACAACATACAAACTATCTCCAGACCCACCAAGAAGATCAACCAATGCTCCTATGTTCAGCAAAGGACAAGAGGGACCCTCTCACCTCTGCAGGAGTCTACCACTGTATCCCATGCAGCTGTGGACAAGAAGTCTAGATGGGGACCCCCAAACACAGCAGCATTGCCCAACACATGCATCAAGGAACATGGAAAGCACTGCAGACTCCTTCAACCAGAGAAGTCAGCCAGAGCAGAGCACCTGAGGAACCAGCCTGGACACAGCATATGATTTGAGAATGCAGAAATGCTGGACCACTCTCACAACCACCATGTCAGGCTACACAGAGAAGCCAGTGAAATCCACAAGAAGCAGGTGGGGAATTTCAACAGAAAGGAAGAGACCATGGAAATGAACACAATCTGACTTCCAGTATTAAAAAACTCAAAAATTACATCAGCAAAACAACAGAGAGGAAACAAACAAGGACACCTAATCACCTCTCAACTAAAGAGTCCCCCAGGCACTTCCAAGCCATCAAATGCTAATCAATGTGGTCAGTTGCAACATTCCCACCTAGCTCCAGCAGACAAGAATCCTTTGCCCCACCCTGGACATCATTCCACAGATATATAAACCCATTTTCCTAGTTCCCACAGAACTCACTTCCTCTGAGGATGCTTGCCATAGATGCAGGTGAAACGTCAGGAGAGAATGCCTCTAGAACATGGCCATATAGCCAGGAAAACCTACAACAACCCAGTGATTGTTGTAGGATTTTCATGGTTTCTTCCTTTCTCTTGAAACATTCCCACCTCGCTCCAGCAGACAAGTGTCCTTTGCCCCACCCTCGACATCCTTCCACAGATATATAAACCCATTTTCCTAGTTCCAACAGACCTCACTACCTCTGAGGATGCTTGTCATAGATGCAGGCGAAACGTCAGGAGAGAATGCCTCTAGAACATGGCCATATAGCCAGGAAAACCTACAACAACCCAGTGATTGTTGTAGGATTTTCATGGTTTCTTCCTTTCTCTTGAAACATTCCCACCTCGCTCCAGCAGACAAGAGTTCTTTGTCCCACCCTGGACATCATTCCACAGATATATATAAACCCACTTTCCTAGTTCCCACAGACCTCACTACCTCTGAGGATGCTTGCCACAGATGCAGGCGAAACGTCAGGAGAGAATGCCTCTAGAACATATAGCCCGGAAAAACCTACAACAACCCAGTGATTCTGGCCATGAAAGCCTTCGACAATACGGAGAAAACCTTATTTACCGCAGGCATTTTAAAACTGTTCTCCCTTCTGTTTAGTCTTTGGTTCCAAAAAGGGGGAAAGGGTGTGAATTGGGTTTTTCTTTTCTTTCCAATCCCAGATTCTCCATCTTTTCCACAAAGAGACTCAGGGGAGTGGAGTGATCCGAGTCCTGGGCTTTTGGACATGGGAACCCTCCTGGAGCCACCTTCTGCTGAGAAAACCCTTCTGAGAAGGTCACCAGGAGCCCCGTGGGCCTGAAGGCACACAACACCAAGAGCCACAACACACACATAGGCTGGAGGCCATGAGAACATGGGATGGAGAACAGTCACACTTACCTCCAAATCCAGGTGGCCAACATAGAGATCTGAGAAGGTTCCGGCACTTGTGCAAATGAGGTTGGCTTCACCTGATTGCGTGGCCAGCTGCAAGGACTTCTTCTGCACAGCCATTAAAGGCACAGGCGCCTTTTTCCCTCAGGGTGGTGGCCCCCAACCTTCCCAATGCCGCGACCCCTGAATACAGTTCCTCAGGGTGTGGTGACCCCCAACCATCACATTATTCTCCTCGCTACTGCATAACGGTAATTCTGCTACTGTTATGAATCGTCATGGAAATATCTGATAGGCAGGACTAGATGGTCTTTGGGGTCCCTTCCAAGCCTATTACTATAAGGGTGGACTAGATGGACTTTGGGGTCCCTTCCAAGCCTATTACTATAAGGGTGGACTAGATGGACTTTGGGGTCCCTTCCAAGCCTATTACTATAAGGGTGGACTAGATGGTCTTTGGGGTCCCTTCCAAGCCTATTATTATGAGAGTGGATTAGGTGGATTAGATGGTCTTTGGTCTTTGGGGTTCCTTCCAAGCCTATTATCATATTGGACTAGATGGCCTTTGGAGTCCCTTCCAAGCCTATTACTATAAGGGTGGACTAGATGGACTTTGGGGTCCCTTCCAAGCCTATTACTATAAGGGTGGACTAGATGGTCTTTGGGGTCCCTTCCAAGCCTATTATTATGAGAGTGGATTAGGTGGATTAGATGGTCTTTGGTCTTTGGGGTTCCTTCCAAGCCTATTATCATATTGGACTAGATGGCCTTTGGAGTCCCTTCCAAGCCTATTACTATAAGGGTGGACTAGATGGACTTTGGGGTCCCTTCCAAGCCTATTACTATAAGGGTGGACTAGATGGTCTTTGGGGTCCCTTCCAAGCCTATTATTATGAGAGTGGATTAGGTGGATTAGATGGTCTTTGGTCTTTGGGGTTCCTTCCAAGCCTATTATCATATTGGACTAGATGGCCTTGGGAGTCCCTTCCAAGCCTATTACTATAAGGGTGGACTAGATGGCCTTTGGAGTCCCTTCCAAGCCTATTACTATAAGGGTGGACTAGATGGCCTTTGGAGTCCCTTGACCTTGAATTTGAGAGTTGTGGTTCACCTACATCCAGAGAGCACCATGGACTCAAACAACGATGGATCTGGATCTAACTTAGCACACAGAACTCCCACGACCAAGGGTTTGGTGGGCATTGACCTAGCATTTTGGAGTTGTAGTTCACCTACATCCAGAGAGCACCATGGATGCAAACAACAATGGATCTGGACCAAACTTGGCTCGAATACTCAACATGCCCAAATGTGAACACTGGTGGAGTTTGGGGAACATAGAGCTTGACATTTGGGAGTTGTAGTTGCTGGGATTTATAGTTCACCTATGTCACGATGCCAGGGCTCTGACTGTACTCAGGTAGAGATGAACCAAACAAACACCCAGTTTGTATCAAACAGCTTAATTAAAACAGCAATTATAGTTCACCTACAATCAGAGAGCATTCTGAACTCCACCAACGATAAAATTGGGCAAAACTTGGCATACAAAACTCCCACGACCAAGGGTTTGGTGGGCACTGACCTTGAGTTTGGGAGTTGTAGTTCACTTACATCCAAAGTGCACTGTGGACTCACATAATGATGGATCTGGACCAAACTTGACACAAATACTCAATATGCACAAAATGTGAACATTGGGTGAGTTTGGGGAAAATAGAGCTTGACATTTGGGAGTTGTAGTTGCTGGGATTTATAGTTCACCTACAATCAAAGAGCTTTCTGAACCCCACCAACAATGGAATTGAACCAAACCTGGCACCCAGAACTCCCACGATCAAGGATTTGGTGAGCATTTACCTTGAGTTTGGGAGTTGTAGTTCACCTACATCCAGAGAGCACTGTGGACTCACACAATGATGGATCTGGACCAAACTTGGCACAAATACTCAATATGCACAAAATGGGAACACTGGGTGAGTTTGGGGAAAATAGACCTTGACATATGCGAGTTGTAGTTACTGGGATGTATAGTTCACCTCCAATCAAAGGTGGGGGGGTGGGTGCCAAAATACTGTTTGCTTACTGTTGAAAATTACCTAGGGCCGCCTCATTTTGGGGGAAATAGACCTTGGCATTTGGGAGTTGTAGTTACTGGGATTTATAGTTCACTACAATTAAAGAGCATTCTGAAACCCACAAATTACATAAATGGGGCAAACTTCCCACACAGAACCCCCTTGACCAACAGAAAATACTTAAGGCCATCCAGCCCAACTCTCTTCACCAGGGCAAGAAAACGCAATCAAAGCCCTCCTGGCAGAGAGCCATCCAGCCATAGATATAGAGAGATAGATATGATTCACACACACACACAGATAAAGTATTATAGATTTGAAAGGGAGCCCTAAAGAAGGACAATAATAATAATAATAATAATAATAATAATAATAATAATCCTTTATTTGTACCCCGCTACCATCTCCCAAAGGACTCGGCATGGCTTACAAGAGGCTGAGTCGAAATACAACAATAAAACAACAACAACACAATAATTCAAAAAACAAAGCAATAGCAAAGAATAGCAATACATTAACAACATCCAATGATGCAATTAAAATAACGGCCGGGCCAGCTGTAATAATTAAAATTAAAAATGAAAAATGCTGGGCATGACAATTCTATGTTGCATGTTCCAGAGTAGGCAAAACAGACAATCTCTACGTCAACATTGTCAAAGAAACATCACCTGTCACCAAGGAGGCTGTCCAGACCTTGAACCGGTGTTTAGCCGCTGTGTCGGACTGGATGAGAGCTAACAAATTGAAATTGAATCCAGACAAGACAGAGGTCCTACTGGTCAGTCGTAAGGCCGAACAGGGTATAGGGTTACAGCCTGTGTTGGATGGAAGGGGTCACACTCCCCCTGAAGACGCAGGTTCGCAGCTTGGGAGTGATCCTGGATTCATCGCTGAGCCTCAAACCACAGGTCTCAGCGGTGGCCGGGAGAGCTTTTGCACAATTAAAACTTGTGCACCAGTTGCACCCGTACCTCGGGAAGTCTGATCTGGCCACAGTGG
Organism: Anolis sagrei; assembly: GCF_037176765.1. NCBI lineage: Eukaryota > Metazoa > Chordata > Lepidosauria > Squamata > Anolidae > Anolis > Anolis sagrei. Next base: position 626,136 of record NC_090033.1, read on the forward strand.
TCCACGCTCTTGTTACATCCCGAATAGACTACTGCAATGTGCTCTACATGGGGTTGCCCTTGAAGACTGTTCGGAAACTTCAACTAGTCCAACGAGCGGCAGCCAGACTGCTCACCGGAGCGACATACAGGGAGCATACCACCCCCCTGCTGTGTCAGCTCCACTGGCTGCCGATTCAGTTCCGAGCACAATTCAAGGTGCGGGTTTTGACCTACAAAACCCTGTACGGTTCCGGTCCAGTGTATCTGTCCGAACGTATCTCCCTCTACGTCCCACCTCGGAGTCTGAGATCATCTGGGGAGGCCCTGCTCTCGACCCCACCACTGTCACAAGTGAGGCTGGTGGGGACGAGGAGCAGGGCTTTCTCAGTGGTGGCCCCTCACCTGTGGAACTCACTCCCGGGGGAAATCAGGGCATCATCACCCCTCCTCACCTTCAGGAGGAGGGTGAAGACGTGGTTATGGGAGAAGGCCTTTGGGCACTCTGGCAATTAAATCAGACAACCAGGCGAGTAAGACCAGCAGGATTGATGAAGTGGAACGTAAAACTAGATCTATGAGTAGCGAACGCTGACCATGTAAGAGGAGAAACTGGGTTTGTATTTGGTTTTAGTGATTTTATTGATTTTGTGGTTATAATGTATATTGGTTGTTAACTGTGTATTGATGTAATTCTGTGTTTGATTGTCTTTATGACGCAGGCATCAAATGGTGCCTTTGCTTTTGTAAGCCGCCCTGAGTCCCCTTCGGGGTGAGAAGAAAGGCGGGGTAAAAGAACCCCAAATAAATAAAATAAAATAAATCAAGAAATACCGTTTACCCGCAAGCATCAAGAAATTACATCTATTAGAAACCAGCACTTTCTAATTACTTTATTTTCCAGATCAACAGACTGGGCCACAGCAATGCCTGGCAGGGGACAGCTAGTGCGTATACACACACACACACACACACACACACACACAATTTTAAAGTACAACCATACTAAATGAACTCAATAACCTTAACCAGAGATTTCCAAACATTTAATGTTGGTGGCACACTTTGTAGACATGCATCCACAACACAGAAATTCAGTTTTAGCAGCGAAACCAGTGGTTAAACCCACCTTTTGTAAGAGTTACAAGTATACACATACATCTTCATGACAAAACATATGGGGACACTAGGCCTGGGTAACAACGGAAAAATTTGTTTCTAAAATCGATTCGTTTTTTGGGGGTTTTTGCGTTTCGTTATTTAAAATAATTACAAAATTTTCCTTTTAAAAAGTTCGATATTTACGAAATTTCGTAAATGGTAAAAAATTAATGAATCGATTTCCGAAACAATAACAAATCGATTCGTTAATGGCGGACACGACCGCGAAATACGCTAAAAAACCTCCAAAACCTTCTGAAGCTTCCCTCTCCCTCTGTTCTTGACTGTTGGTGTGATATTATAATTTTTTTTCACTAATTAAACAAAAAACAACCATAAAACGTGCCCCAGACATGCGGAAATAATAACAAAACGACCTCAAAACAATAACGAAAGGAATACAATAACGAAATACGAAGCATTTACAAAACGTATTTAAAAATTCGTTTTTTTAAAAAATTGCTCCAGAATGGTTCGTTATCGTTTTGTAATTAAAAAAAATAACGAATTATTAACGAATTACGAATTAACGAAACGAAACCGCCCAGTCCTACAAAACAGACAATTTCTACGTCAACATTGTCAAAGAAACATCAAGAAATACCGTTTACCCGCAAGCATCAAGACATTACATATATTAGAAACCAGCACTTTCTAATTACTTTATTTTCCAGATCAACAGACTGGGCCACAGCAATGCCTGGCAGGGGACGGCTAGTGCGTATATACACACACTATTTTAAAGCACAACCATACTAAATGAACTCAATAACCTAAACCAGAGATTTCCAAACATTTAATGTTGGTGGCACACTTTGTATACGTGCATCATTCCACAACACAGAAATTCAGTTTTAGCAGCGAAACCAGTGGTTAAACCCACCTTTTGTAAGAGTTACAAGTATACACATACATCTTAATGACAAAACGTATGGGGCACAACAGATCTCGTGCAACCCTTTCGCCATAGGATTCCATTGTCATAATGTGAGTCTGCTCTTGAGTGGCTGTTCTAGCTTCAGCATTAAGTTGGCTGCCAACTTTCAAACGTCAGCCCTCATTTGCTTCAGTTCGGCTCTAAACAATCCCGACTCTGAAATAATCTCTTGATTTATATCCATTTCCTTGGCTGACTGTTCCAGAGACGTACAGCCTTCGATGGACGTTTTGACAGCTGTCAAACGGCTGCAATAGACAAAGTAGGCCGCCAAATTGAATGCAATTTCTCTTTTCTGCCAGAAGATGTTGCTGCCTTTTCTCAACGTCAACACAGGATGGCAATACCGAGATCTATGATCAAACGCCAAAGTCTTGAAGTTCAGATAATTGTTTGCTCACTCCCTTTCATGTTATCCGCTCTCTCGGAATTTTCTTCTAAGTCTCGGAAAGAATCCTTTCCACTAAAAGAGATTTAAATAATACTTCTCGCTTCAATTCTCAAGGGCTGAACACAGCTTTATCAAATGCGCTGCCATTGTTTAGTTCATTTCCAGAGATCTCTCGAACGCATTGATTAACCCTTCGGTAATAATCCAATTAAATAGATCAGAGCTTTCCAAATATCTCAATGTTGGTGACACACCGTTTTTAGCCATGCATCATTTCGTGACACGGTAATTCAGTCTTACTAGCGTCTACACTGCAGAATTGATTGATGGGTTGATTAGCTTACTACATTAACTCTTCCTTAAACATCCAATTACATAGATCAGAGCTTTCCAAATATTTCAATGTTGGTGACACACCGTTTTTAGACATGCATCATTTCGTGACACAGTAATTCAGTCTTACCGGCATCTACACTTGTGCTGTCACGCGCTGGGCCTGTGAAAGAGTCTGTAGACAGGACGTGTTTTCTGAACACCCAACGGGACACCAGGGGTGCCTCGGCTGAGAGGCCCTTCAGATTTCCCCACACAAAGTTCTTTTAAAGACTTAGAAAGTTCAACAAAGTTTTTATTGTTGCTTAAATCTTCAATAAATCAAACAAATACTTCAAGGCTTTGAATCAACTGGTGGTTTGCTTAGATCTTGTCCACAAGGGACAGGCAACTTTCTTCATAAACTGTTTCTTCCTCCTACAAGGGAAATCCTTGACCCCTCCTTGGGCAATCGGACTTAAGCTCTGCTGGTGTGGGAACCTACACCCGGTCCCAATTGCGTTATGGCTGCCACGAGTGGTCCTTACCAAACAGAGTCCTTTAGTAGATTTCCAAGAGGAAAGAAGGCTTTCAATTCCCAGTGAAGGCTGGCTGTAGAGATGTGGAACTAAATTCCCCAACCAAGGCTATGCTGTTGTTCTCTGTAGAGCTCTGGGGCTGAATCCCCCCAGCAAAGCTGGAAAAGATGAAGCTTTCTACAGGTGGAACTGATTCACGTCCTGTACGAAAGGCTTCTCTGTGTGAGCTGAACTCCAGGTCCCCTTTCCCCCTCCTTAACCCAGAAAAAGGGGCGGAACTAAAGAACCTAATGATAACTGATGGGTCATTGGCCCTATGATTGCAAACCAAGGGAAGCCACCTTATTGCAAAATGCATGGAACTTTGGAATACATGCAAACACTCAATAGGAAGGAAAAGAAGTGGGAGCTCCTGGTACAGCCGTACCAGCACAACACTGCAGAATTGATTGATGGATTGATTACCTTACTACATTAACCCTTCGGTAAAAATACAATTAGATAGATCACCGCTTTCCAAATATTTCAATGTTGGTGACACACCATTTTTAGCCATGCATCATTTTGTGACACAGTAATTCAGTCTTACTAGCGTCTACACTGCAGAATTGATTGATGGGTTGATTACCTTACTACATTGACCCTTTGGTAATAATCCAATTAAATAGATCAGAGCTTTCCAAATATTTCAGTGTTGGTGACACATCGTTTTTAGCCATGCATCATTTCGTGACACAGTAATTCAGTCTTACTAGCATCTACACTGCAGAAGAACATTATTTTCGTTGCTACTTCACAACTCTCATTTTGCTACTCTTATGAATCGTAATGTAAATATTATATTCATTCACTGGACCAAATTTGGCACAAATACTCGATACACCCACATTTCAATACTGACAGAGTTGGAGGGGATTTATTTAGTCATTTGGGAGTTGTAGTTGCTGGGACTTATAGTTCACCTCCAATCAAAGAGCATTCTGAACTCCACCAAGGATGGAATTGAACCAAACTTGGCACACAGAACTCCCATCACCAACAAAATATACTGGAAGGGTTTTGACCTTGAGTTTTGGAGTTGTAGTTCACCTACATCCAGAGAGCACTGTGGACTCAGATAATGATGGATCTGGACCAAACTTGGCACGGATATTCGATACGCCCAAATGTGAACACTGGTGGAGTTGGGGTAAATAGACCTTGAGATTAGGGAGTTGTAATTGCTGGGATTTATAGTTCACCTACAATCAAAGAGCATTCAGAACTCCACCAAGGATGAAATTGAACCAAACTTGGCACACAGAGCTCCCGTGACCAACAGACAATACTGGAAGGGTTTGATGGGCATTGACCTTGAGTTTTGGAGTTGTAGTTCGCCTACATCCAGAGAACACTGTGAACTCAGATAATGATGATCAGTTTCTTCCAAGAGCACCTGGAGTTGTGAGGCAACCACACATTCAAAAACTTTGGATTCAGTTTGATATCACTTTAACTGTTGTGACTTAAGGCAGTAGAATCCTGGATGTTGTAGTTTGCACTCTTTGGTAGCGAAGGCGGAAAGCCTTGCAAAACCTTGAGTGATGGCAATTAAAGTGGTCTTAAACTGCATTCATTTGACAGTATGGATGCGCCTTTCAAAAACTTGTTAGGACAGGGCAGGGAAAATCTTAATTCTTCTTGAAAGCCAACGAAGAATTCAACGAGACATCTTAACGAGCAGATCACAAATGGGGACAGCGACCTCACAAAGCAAAAGCCAAGACCCAAGAGTCCGGTGGCACCTTGAAGGCGAAGAGACTTCTTACAGCATGAACGTTGTGGATGACAGGCCATTCCTGCAGTCGCTAATGCAGGGCGATAGCAGCTCCCCTCGACCGAAATTAATTTCTCTTCTATTTATGTACTTAAACATGTCCACCCTGCCTTTCCACCCCACTGGGTCTCCCAGGCAGCTGACAGCCCAAATTTATGAGCAATCTCAAATGCCACCGTCAACAAAACAAACAGATGCACGGTAGAAAGGCAAGGGTTTAAAGCAATGCAGAGAAACCACTGTTAATACTAACCAATGTTGTTTATCTATTGTGCTAGAAGCAAACTGAGAAGACGGTTGTAATGTATTCTTAAAAACACCACAAACGAAGTTCACAAACTTGGCATTATGCTCAGTGTCCTTTGACCAGTCCATCCTCCAGGAAATAAAGCCCGACTGCTCACTGGAGGGAAGGAGATGAGAGGAAAAGAGGAAGTCCTTTGGCCACATCATGAGAAGACAAGAAGGCTTGGAGAAGAGAATGATGCTGAGGGAAATGGAAGGAAAAAGGAAGAGGGGCCGACCAAGGGCAAGGTGGATGGATGGCATCCTTGAAGTGACTGGATTGACCTTGAAGGAGCTGGGGGTGGTGACGGCTAACAGGGAGCTCTGGCCTGGGCTGGTCCATCAGGTCCCCTAGAGAAGACAATGATCCTGTTGAAAATGGAAGGAAAAAAAGAGGGGCTGACGCAGGGCAAGATGGATGGATGGCATCCTTGAAGTGGCTGGATTGACCTTGAAGGAGCTGGGGGTGGTGACGGTCAACACATCATCATGAGAAGACAGGAAAGCTTAGAGAAGGGAATGATGCTGGGGAAAATGGAAGGAAAAAGGAAGAGGGGCCGACCAAGGGCAAGATGGATGGATGGCATCCTTGAAGTGATTGGATTGACCTTGAAGGAGCTGGGGGTGGTGACGGTCAACACATCATCATGAGAAGACAGGAAAGCTTAGAGAAGGGAATGATGCTGGGGAAAATGGAAGGAAAAAGGAAGACCTATCTTCTGTTCACATACCAGCCAGCATGCCAATGACTTAAATCAAGAACAGCTTCCTAAGATCTACAGAGATACTTGCTGGAACACCTCAGCAGGTGAGAGTCCAAAAGTGACAGGTAAAAACCCGGAATCTCAATCAGTGGCTGAGATGGGAGGCTCCCCCCTGGGCACACAGAAGAATGGGAGACTTGGAAGGTGCTGAAGGTGCCCAAGATGCAGAGCCAACCTTAAGAAATGGGGCCACAAAGTGGAGTCCACGACATGAGAGTGCGGAGAAGAGCAAACCACAGACCACTTACTACAATGCAGCCTGAGCCCTACCACATGCACAATGGAGGACCTTCTCACGTTGACACCAGAGGCACTCCAAGTGGCCAGCTTCTGCTCAAAGGACATTTAGTATAATGCCAAGTTTTGAACTTTGTTTGTGTTTGGAAATACATTATAACTGTACCCTCAATTTGCTTCTGACATGATAAATCTCACTACAAACCAGCAGTGCTAATCAAGGTGCCCAATTGCAACATTCACACTTGCCTCCAACAGACAAGAGTCCTTTCTTTCTCGCACCCTGGACATTATTCTGAAATGGCAGGGAGAAGGTTTCAGGAAAAGAGACAAAGAGAGTTCCGGAGGTCTAAAAAGCACGGATTTTATTTCCAGCTGGGACCCTGGAGTGGACTATGTCCAAAAGCACCAGAGCCCCTGATAGAGGCATTGACTGTGCCTTTTATAGTTTTCAGAATCAAGCAAACAAAGAACATGCTACTACATACATTTACATCATTCACTACATCATCTTAGCATCATACAAATATCAAATTCTGACTTCCAACACGCAAAAGGCATGTGTCTGTGTCTTTCTGAAGAGCCAACATCTTACACTCATCAATCAAGGGGCCCACTTTGACCTGTCAAGAGAGAGGCATTGGCTCCTTCCTTAGAAGGAAAACACTGGGCTTTTCGTACCATCTCTCTCTTGGAATTTATAGATAACATGCCTCCCCTTCAGCTCCCCTCTTGCTGTGCCTGGATGCAGCTTGCTTCAGCATTCTCTCTAATACAGAGAGAGAGAGACTGATTTTTCTATATAGTTCAGTAATTGTAAAATACATACAATTGATTTATACATAAATCAATAAATATCTATTTTTCCAATTATCTCCTCATCAATTCCACAGATATATAAACCCCGTTTTCCTAGTTTCCAACAGAACTCACAACTTCTGAGAATGCCTGACATAGATGCAGGCGAAACGTCAGGAGAGAATGCTTCTAGAATATAGCCATATAGCCCAAAAAAAACCTACAACAACCCAGTGATTCCAGCCATGAAAGCCTTCGACAACATTCCAAATTCACTTTGCAAATGTTGGAAGTAAGGTGAGAAAAACGGGGAAAGTTGAGAAGAGGAAAAGAGACATTGGGGTCGGAAAAAAATGGGATCCCAGAAGCTTAATTGGGGCTGTCCTTTTCAAATCAGGATGGTGGGAGGTGATGAGTAAGACACCAGTTGGGTTTGCTTCCAATGGCTGGAGGCTGTGCTGGTGTTAATCAAAATGTCACTTCTTCTGACTGCCGGCCGCCATTGATATGAGAGCGAAAGCGTTCTCCAAAGAGCTCGTCCTTCTCCCCGGAGACTCCCTGCGTTGAATTTGAAAGCTAAGCTCCCGTCATCAAAGGTGCGCTTCTCTTCTCGTTGGGAACATGTTTATTCATTGTCTTCCCCTCTAACAGAATAATAGGAAAAAGCCACATAAGGTTTTGTTTGTTACACAACGAGTGTCTTAGCTTCTCTGTGTGTACAACATGTCAGAAGCTGTCATGCAGATGTTTGGTTTCTGCTGTTGTTATTTCCAAATTATGGCAATCCTAGGTAAATCTAGCAGGTTCTGTGGGTTCGTGGCAAGAAGTTTGTTTGGAGGAAGTTTACTATGGCCTTCTTTGGAGGCTGAGAGGTTGACTTGCCCACAACCAGCCATGGTGTCTCCATGACCAATCACAATAATAATAATAATAATAATAATAATAATAATAATAATAAGCAGTGGTGACAGTGAGTCACTCTGGAAAATTCCTCTCTTGATGTTAACAGTTCCATAGCTTTCGTTGCTCACAAACAACTCAGTTTTCCATTGTTTCATCACATTTTCGGTGAACTTTCTAATATTTTCACAAACCCCGATGACATCTAGACATTTGATAATTCAACAATGTGGCAGTGAGTCATGTTCTGTCTTCCAGGAGTTTGGCTTGCATTGCCTCTTAGTTGCTTGAAATAGCATCCCTTTGCATTTCCCCCCGGGTTGCTACAGCCTCAGCAGCACCCGAATAGTCAAACATTAACAGAGGCTGGAAGCCAGCCTGCAAGCCTTTTGCTGCTATTGGCTTGAAAAAGTATCTCTTTGGTCTAGAGACCACCCTTTTTCCTGGGGATGAGATCTCCATTTTGGAGAAGCTCTCCTGCCTTCTTCACTATAGAAAAAGCCTCCGATGTGCTGGTGGCCAAGCTAGGCAGCTCGGACAGGTCATCATGAGTACGGTTACCCTCTTGCCTTGGAAACTGGTGCTGAGCTCAGATAGAGAAAGACCTGCTCTTTCTAAAGGATAGTAGCTCAGCTCTGGGGCAGGGAATATCTCAGGATTTCTCTGCCATTGGAAGAGGCTCCATTACTTCATCCCCAAACTAACCTTGAGCTTGGATAGGGGAAGACCTTCTCTTTCTAAAAGATAGCAGCTCAGGGTTAGGGTAAAAGATGCCAGGATTTTTCTACCGTTGGGGAAAGTTAACTCAGCAGCTGAAGGAAAAGGGAAGGGAAGAACATCTATATGGTTTCACAAGTTGACTGTTTGTGTTTGTAACTCCATCAAGCTGTGCCAAGTCTGTCAAAGACTTTGAGAAATAAATGTTCTGTTTGATATTCAAATCTGGACTGGCCTCAGTTGCTGAGAATCCTGAGCTTCTAAGAAAGGCACCCACAGTTCACCCGGATAAAGAGAGAAGAACATCTTAGTTTTATTTATTTATTTATTTATTTATTTATTTGGTACACTTGTATACCGCTAATATCTCAGCCTGTACGGCGACTCATTGCGGTTTACAGCATATTTAAAAACTACAATATTCCAATTTAATATAAAAATTACACTATAAAATACATACATATACATACATAGTATTGGGCCACCAATACAGACCAGAACATCTCATAATTAAAGTCACAATCCAATTCGTCGTCCGAGATTGCTAATCCATGATCAAAACATCATCAAGTCAAGTTAGCCAAAAACTTGCTGGAACATCCAAGTTTTAAGTTTTTTCCGAAATGCCATTAGCGAGGTGGCTGATCTTATTTCAGTAGGGAGGGCATTCCAAAGCCGGGGGGCCACCACAGAAAAGGCCCTATCTCTCGTACCCACGAGCCGCACCTGTGAAGCAGGTGGGATAGAGAGAAGGGCCTCTCCTGAAGATCTTAGGGTCCTGGTGGGCTGATAGGGCGAGATGCGTTCGGATAGGTATGTAGGGCCAGAACCGTTTTAACTTTATACTGACTGGGTGTGACGGCACACCCAGACAAATGCCTTTTTGTAATCAATCCAAGTTGTATAGAGGTTTGAATCATAGAATCATAGAATCAAAGAGTTGGAAGAGACCTCATGGGCCATCCAGTCCAACCCCCTGCCAAGAAGCAGGAATATTGCATTCAAATCACCCCTGATTGCATTCAAATCACCCCTTTTGCGGCTTTTGCAATTCTCCAGTATCATTTTGTCAATTAGAAGCTGATCTTGTGTTCTACTGGCAAGATGTTATTTTCCTCCAAGTAATCCTGGATTTGATCAGCTATTATTCCTGTCAGCAGTTTGTTATTCCTGTCAGCAGTTTACTTTTACCTTACTGGGATCTGCACGCATTATTTGCCGATACATCACACAGTGTCAGGAGTCAATTTCTGACGGCATGAAGACATCACAAATTCCCTCCGTGACATCCTGGCTGCCTCAATTCTCTCTCTGTGACATTTTGAAGCCAGCAGAGGGTGCTGGAAACCTTGTGTTGGAACTTGTGAAGCAACAAGTCCTAATAAGGAAACTGAGAAGAGGGGGAGATGGGCAGGAAAAGTGTATAAAAGGAAGTGGTGGTGGGGAAAAGTCAGTAGTGCCTTTCTTTGCTGCAGAGATACAAGCAATATATCCATTTCAAAGCAAAACCGGCTTGTGAGTGGTCATTTAATATTGCTATACAGATCCTACAGTCTGACACATGCCCTTATTAAAGCAGCTCCACTGGCTCCTGAAAAGTTTCCAGGCCCAATTCAAAGTGCAGTTTATTACCTATTGAGCCCTATATGCTTAGGGTCCAACCTATCTTCGAGATCGCATCTCCCTCTATGAACCAGTGCGGGCCTTGAGGGAGATGGGCAGCAAAGGTGTATAAAAGGAAGTGGTGGTGGGGGAAAGTCAGCAGTGCCTTTCTTTGCTGCAGAGGAACAAGCAATATATCCATTTCAAAGCAAAACCGGCTTGTGAGTGGTCATTTAATATTGCTATAGAGATCCTACAGTCTGACACACAGTCCTAGACACTTGGGAAGGGTCCGACGTGTGTATTGCAGTGATCCCACTGTCAGTAAATCTACAGAAAACAAACCTGGGCTACCAAACAGTAAGAAATTTGTGGATTTGAACTGCCAGCGTTCAGGCAGCCTTCAGGTCAGCAGTTCAGCAGCACAATTGCTTAACCCCTTGCGCCACCACAGCACAATTACATCTTATACCCAGGAATACTCCAAAGAGAAGAGGCAGCCATTCCTCCCTGTTCCCCAGAAAAAGCTAGAAGCTCCTTTTCCGTTTCCATCCTGAGAGCTCCCACGAGCAGCTGAAAGCAAAGGTCTTGCAAAAGGAGACGCAGGATACCTTCTTTCACAACGCTACCTCGTTTGTCTAGAGCAGTGTTTCTCAACCTTCCTAATGCCACGACCCCTTAATACGCTTCCTCATGTTATGGTGACCCCCAACCATAAAATTAGTTTTGTTGCTACCTCATGACTCATTTTGCTGCTGTTATGAATAGTAACAGATTGGGGGAGTGGTAGTTGCTGGGATTTATAGTTCACCTACAATCAAAGAGCATTCTGAACTCCACCAATGATGGAACTGAATCAAACTTGGCACACAGAATTCCCATGACCAACAGAAAATGCTGGAAGGGTTTGGTGGGCACTGACCTTGAGTTTTGGGAGTTGTAGTTCACCTACATCCAGAGAGAACTGTAGACTCAAACAATGATGGATCTGGACCAAACTTGGCACGAATTCTCAGTATGCCCAAATGTAAACACTAGTAGAGTTTGGGGGAAATAGACCTTGACATGTGGGTGTTGTAGTTGCTGGGATTTATAGTTCACCTACAAACAAAGAGCATTCTGAACTCCACCAACGATGGAACTGACTCAAACTTGGCACAGAGAATTCCCATGACCAAGAGAAAATGCTGGAAGGGTTTGGTGGACACTGGCCTTGAGTTTTGGGAGTTGTAGTTTAGCTACATCCAGAAAGAACTGTAGACTCAAACAATGATGGATCTGGACCAAACTTGGCACAAATTCTCAGTATGCCCAAATGTAAACACTAGTAGAGTTTGGAGGAAATAGGCCTTGACATTTGGGAGTTGTAGTTGCTGGGATTTATAGTTCACCTACAATCAAAGAGTATTCGAACTCTACCAAGGATTGAATTGGGCCAAACTTCCCACACAGAACCTCCATGACCAACATAAAATACTGTGTTTTCTGGTGGTCTTTGGTGACCCCTCTGACACCCCCTCGCGACCCTTCCAGGGGTCCCGACCCTCAGGTTGAGAAACGCTGGTCTAGAGCCATGCCCACATTCTCTTCCATCAAAGACCACAAACAAACAGGTTTCGGTAGAGAGAGACAACTGAGAGCTGTGATATAAACATTATCCTCCAGGCAGATGAGTTCAATTGATCCCGAAAATATCTGTAATATGAAACAGATGTAATAGGAAAACGTGGGAAAGGGACAAAGTGTAGAAGAGCCACGGCAGACTCTGTTCACAGTATCGTTCCAGGTTCTGCTAATGAGACCAGCAAAGGCGGAACGTTCCTATTGATCAGCCGAGGGGACTTTGCTGGGCCAGATGGATCAATGCCCGGCTGGCTCAAAGGAGAATAATGAGCACCCACGTTCCAAAAATCTTCACATCCTCGGCTGGCATGAAGGGAGAAGCTGTACGGTGCCATTGAGATAATGTAGGTTTTCAATTTTTTTACTAAATTGGGAAAAAAATGAAGTGGAAGTAGATTTGATGTGACACGTTCCAATCACAAGGAACCTCATATCTGGGAAACCAAAAATACTAATTGCTTAGCCAGCAAATGCAGGGATAAAGTTAGAAAAAGCCAAAGAGCAAAATGAATGAGCTCAAGCTTGCTAAGGAGGTTTAAAAACACAAAAATAGCGTTTTGGGGGGAAAATACAGAAATGGTAAGGCCACTGCATACAGATGGGAAGCCCTGGCCCTTGAGTGCTCCAGTTGGAGGTCAGCTGTGACCAGCAGTGCTGTAGAATTAGAAGACATAGACACTGAGAACTGGGAAGCCCTGGCCCTTGAGTACTCCAGCTGGAGGTCAGCTGTGACCAGCAGTGCTGTAGAATTAGAAGACATAGACACTGAGAACTGGGAAACCCTGGCCCTTGAGTGCTCCAGCTGGAGGTCAGCTGTGACCAGCAGTGCTGTAGAATTAGAAGACATAGACACTGAGAACTGGGAAACCCTGGCCCTTGAGTGCTCCAGCTGGAGGTCAGCTGTGACCAGCAGTGCTGTAGAATTAGAAGACATAGACACTGAGAACTGGGAAGCCCTGGCCCTTGAGTGCTCCAGCTGGAGGTCAGCTGTGACCAGCAGTGCTGCAGAATTTGAAGAGGCACAAATGGAGGGCGAAAGAGAGAAACGTGCCAAGAGGAAGGCGCATCAAGGTTTTCTCCATGTTCAGTGACAGGCCGAGCTTCCCATACGCTTCTGCGAAGGTGTTTAGAGTGGCTTGTAGGTCTTCTTCTGAATGCGCACAACTGTGTAACAGGAACATCACGTCTCTAGAAACATGCTGACTTGGGAACTGAAATGTTCTAGCGAAGAGGGAAGTTCTAAGTGACACAAATGCCCATCTCTGATAGATGCACTTCTCCGCTGCTTTAATGTGCCCCAGTTGGCAGAGCTGGACATATTCTGTTCCAGAAGCAAAGTGCCGCGAGAGAGAGAGAGATTGAGAGAGAGAGAGAGAGAGAGAGAGGCTGCAGCTGTTGCCACAACAGAACAGGTTTGTCGGAGGAAAAACTACTTGACTCTGCTTTTTAATAAAATAGATGTTATTATTGCTATTTTCACATTCATTAGGGGAGTGTTTGTGGTTACAGTCAGAACTGTGTTATATTGAGTTGCATTCCATGACGACTGTGCTAAAACAGGACCTGCTCTTTGTGCCCAGCGGAACGCCGGGGTGCCTCGGCTGAGAGTCCCTAGGGATTTTCCTAAACAAAGTCTTGAGAAACTTGGAAAGTTTAACAAAGTTTTTTATTATGTCATATCCCTATCTCTGAAACCAATCTCTGCTTCATCGATGAAGCCCATATGGCAGGACTGTAAAAACAAAGCCCCTGGCCATTTGGGCCAGACTACAGATGATGATTCCAAGGAACTTAAAGGATAAACCCTGGCCAGCTTGAGGGCTTACTGTTGGGGTTCAGCCTGAGTTTGAACTTGAACCTGATTCTCTGTTTGTTCCTCCTGATGCTAATGAAAGTATATTTACTGATGCTAGTGGAAATGTACCTCTTGATGCCAATGCTCCTGAAATTAGTGAGGAAGAAACTGCTGTAGGTTTGGAAAATGCCAATGTTCCTGAAATTAGTGAGGAAGGAACTTCTGTAGATTTGGAAAATGAAAGTACCAGTGTTCCTGAGAATGTTGCAGAGGGAGACCTTGAACTTTCCCTCCCTTCTGCACCTGGTAACTGTAATGACAACAGAAGGGGCCAAATTTGGGAAGACAGAAATAAAACACTCAGTTTGTGTCGATCCTCCCGAATTCAAGAATTGAAAACATTGGCTTCAAAACAGAAGGGCGGTTCACGGAACCAATTCTTGAGTTTTAATTGCAATACGCCAGGCTGATTCCCTCAGTTCAGGCATCGTTTCAGAATTGATGAAGACCTTGGCAGTTCTCCTGGTTCCATGGCCATAGTATGGAAAGATTTCTAGGATATCAAGTACGGTTAGTGGATTGCTAATAGGTTCCAGTATTTCACAGTGAGGCTTTTGGTTTTGCTTTGTCCATTTAAATTCATGTTTGCTGATTTTGTTGTGGCTTTTGACTTGCATTTTTCCTTTATTTTGTAACCATTTTTCTTCAATAAAAAAGGATTGTTTTTCACAGCCAGGTGTGGTGGAGAGTTATCTTAGGCCTCGTTCTCTGCTCTGGATTGCAACACTTATGCAATCGCTGGGCCATTTTGCAAACCTTACTCATTTAAACCATTCAACGGGACATTTCTTCATTGTTTTCCTCTTACCCGCTGTGCTGACATGCGCTGGGCCTATAGCAATTGTCTTTTAAAACAGGACCTGATCTTTGTGCCCAGCGGGGCGCCGGGGTGCCTCGGCTGAGAAGCCCTATGGATTTTCCTAAACAAAGTCTTGAGAAACTTGGAAAGTTTAACAAAGTTCTTTATTATTGCTTAGATCTTCAACAAAACACACAAAATCTTCTTAACTTGCCCACAAAGGACAGGCAGCTTGCTTGGTGAACTATTTCTTTCTTTTACAAGGAAAACCCTCCAACCCCTCCCTGGGCAATCGGTCTTTAGGCTGGCTGGCGTGGGGCCTTACTCCCGGTTCCAATTTGCTTTTTGGGTACGCGAGTAAACCTTACTGGCCAAAACGTTAGAGATTTTCCACCTGGAGACCTTTGGATTAGGGCTGGACGGTTTCGTTTCGTTAATTCGTAATTCGTTAAAAATTCGTTATTTTTTTTGTTAACGAAGCAATAACGAACCATTCTGGAGCAACTTAAAAACGAAACAATTTTTTCAATATGTTTCGTAAATGCTTCGTATTTCGTTATGTATTCGTTTCGTTATTGGTTTGAGGTCGTTTCGTTATTATTTCCGCATGTCTGGGGCAAGTTTTATAATTGTTTTTTGTTTAATTAGTGAAAAAAAATTATAATATCACACCAACAGTCAACAACAGAGGGAGAGGGAAACTTCAGAAGTTTTTTTAGCGTATTGCGCGATCGCGGCCGCCATTAACGAATCGATTCGTTATTGTTTCGTTATTGTTTTGTAATTTTTTTACCATTTACGAAATTTCGTAAATATCGAACTTTTTTAAAGGAAAATTTCGGAATTCTTTTAAATATCGAAACGCAAAAAACCCCAAAAAACGAATCGATTTTAGAAACAAATTTTTCCATTGTTACCCAGGCCTACTTTGGATCTGTAAAACTGCTTTAGGGCTGTCTTCCCCAGAGGCTTGTAGAGCTGTGAGGCTGTAAGCTCCCCAGCCAGAGCTTTGAGAACTCTCTTCCCCAGAAGCTTTGGGACTATTTTCCCCTGGAGCTTTGTAACAAACGGAGCTTCTCTACAGGTGGGAAAAGCTCTCACGTCCTGTAACTGAGCTTCCAAACTGTAAGACTGAACTAAGCATTTTGTATTTTGTACTGTATTTTGTGAATTGTTAGGCATCGAATTGTGCCTTTTGTAAGCTGCCCTGAGTCCCCGCTAGTGGGTTGAGAAGGGTGGGGTGGAAGCACTCCAAATAAATAAATAAATAAGCGGCATGAGCTTCCGCTGTCAGCCCTAGCTTCTGCCAACCTAGCAGTTTGAAAACATGCAAATATGAGTACATCAGTAGGTACCGCTCCAGGAGGAAGGTAACAGCGCTCCATGCAGTCATGCCAGTGGCCACATGACCTTGGAGGTGTCTATGGACAACACCGGCTCTTCACCTTAGAAATGGAGATGAGCACCACACTCCAGAGTCAGACATGACTGGACTTAATGTCAGGGGACAACCTTTACCTTTATATTGTGTAAGGAAGCGCGGGTAAGAAAATAATACATAAAATAATGTATAAATATTAAAATTAATATGGCATGCCTACTTTGCGGATTTTCACTTATCACGAGTGGTCCTGGAATGGAACGCTTGTGAGGGCAGGGGCGGCTCAACCCCTTACGCAAAGTAAGCATTTGCGGTAGAGTTGATGTTGCCCAGGGGCGCTCTTGAGGTGCTCTTGGGGGAAAATAGACCTTGACATATACGAGTTGTAGTTACTGGGATGTATAGTTCACCTACAATCAAAGAGCATTCTGAACTCCACCAAGGATGGAATTGAACCAAATATGGCACACAGAACCCCCACGACAAACAGAAAATATATATATCAGTGATTGGTTGGGGGGGGGGGGTGGTAAAATACTATTTGCTTATATTAAAGTATATAAATATCCAATCTATACACATAATAAAAGTGAAAATATGTACAAGGGTTGAATGAAAAGTAATGCCTTCACCTTCATAACTCCTCAACAGATGACAGTACTGGTATGCGCAAGGGCGGCTCAAGCCATTACGCAAAGTAGGCCTTTGCGGTAGAGTTGGTGTTGCCCAGGGGTGCTCTTGAGGCGCTCTTGGGGGGATATAGACCTTGACATATGCGAGTTGTAGTTGCTGGGATGTATAGTTCACCTACAATCAAAGAGCATTCTGAACTCCACCAAGGATGGAACTGAACCAAATAGGGCACACAGAACTCCCACGATGAACAGAAAATATTAGGGCTGGGCGGTTTCGTTTCGTTAATTCGTAATTCGTTAAACATTCGTTATTTTTTTTGTTAACGAAGCGATAACGAACCATTCTGGAGCAACTTAAAAATGAAACGAATTTTTCAATTCATTTCGTAAATGCTTCGTATTTCGTTATGTATTCGTTTCGTTATTGGTTTGAGGTCGTTTCGTTATTATTTCCGCATGTCTGGGGCAAGTTTTATAGTTGTTTTTTGTTTAATTAGTGAAAAAAAATTATAATATCACACCAACAGTCAACAACAGAGGGAGAGGGAAGCTTCAGAAGGTTTTTTAGCGTATTGCGCGATCGCGGCCGCCATTAACGAATCGATTCGTTATTGTTTCGTTATTGTTTTGTAATTTTTTTTACCATTTACGAAATTTCGTAAATATCGAACTTTTTTTAAGGAAAATTTCGGAATTCTTTTAAATATCGAAACGCAAAAAACCCCAAAAAACGAATCGATTTTAGAAACAATTTTTTCCGTTGTTACCCAGGCCTAGAAAATATATATCAGTGATTGGTGGGGGGGGGGGGCAAAATACTGTTGAAAATTACCTGAGTGAGGGACACTGTATAGTCCTCACTTGCCTCATTCCCAACAGACCTCACAACCTCTCAGGATGCCTGCCATAGATGTGAGCGAAACATCAGGAGAGAATGCTTCTGGAACATGGCCATGCAGCCCGGAAAACTCACAGCAAGCAAAAAAATAAATCTCCAGCATATACCAAGTACGAAAACAGTTCTTATGTTTACACTCAGAGCTTTGCTGTCCTCCCATAGGAAGGGGGATAAAGCAAAGACAGCACATCCCAAGCAACGTTTAATCCACTGGAAGTGACTGTCGACAAGCGAGAAAAGGAGGATTGAGTAAATGGTAAGTTGAGAGACGCATGAGCTGGTTTTCAAGCCCAGCGATAAATCCTGCCTCAAGCAGGAGCTCAGTGTGGAATGAGAAAAGTGAGCCCTAATTTGCCAAGAAGCAAGCACCCAACTTTACAGAGCGGTCAGCGACCTGGAGCCGGAGCAACGGTTTGGGGGGACGGATGTCCAAGGCAGGTGATGGCGGCGTCCAAGCAGAGGCCGCTTCAGCCACGAGAAACCCAGGTGTTTTGCGGGGAAGAAGGGCTCTTACGTAACCAGACTTCGAAAACAGACAACTGTCAGCTCAGAAGGCAGCAGCTGCCACGGCCTCCAGCCCCGGCTCCTTGGGGAGGGAAGGCTTTGCCACGAGCAAAGGGACACAGCGCACACGACAACTGACAGCATGCATCAACGCGGGTTCGTCAGCATTGCTTTCGGCCATCGATCCTCTGGACAGCATCAGAACACAAGCTGGACCATCATGCTAGTCCCTGACAAAGAAACTGACGGGCAGCCCTAGCCTATAGGGATGGAAAGGGAATGGGGGGGTTGATCTTGCGGAAACAAGCAACTTTGGATAATAGCATAACAACAACAACAACAACAACAACAACAATATTGTGCAGACAGACTCCAAGCAGAGGCACAACACTGTTGCTCAAATGATCCATTGGAACTTGTGCCACAAACATCATCAAAGCAAGAATTGAAAAGCCGACGACAGATCCCAAGTGTAGACTCTGCAAAGAAGCAGCACATCCTCAGCTGCTGCAAGAAGATCACGCAGACAGACTCCAAGCAGAGGCACAACGCCCTTGCTCAGGTGATTCATTGGAACTTGTGCCACAAACACCATCAAAGCAAGAATTGAAAAGTCGACAACAGATCCCAAGTGTAGACTCTGCAGAGAAGCAGCACATCCTCAGCTGCTGCAAGAAGATCACGCAGACAGACTCCAAGCAGAGGCACAACACCCTTGCTCAGATGATCAATTGGAACTTGTGCCACAAACGCCATCAAAGCAAGAATTGAAAAGTCAACGACAGATTCCAAGTGTAAAGAAGTGGCACATACTCAGCTGCTGCAAGAAGATCGCGCAGACAGACTCCAAGCAGAGGCACAATGCCGTTGCTCAGATGATTCATTGGAACTTGTGCCACAAACACCATCAAAGCAAGAATTGAAAAGTTGACCACGGATCCTAATTGTAGACTCTGCAAGGAAGCAGATGAAACAATAGATCACATCCTCAACTGCTGCAAGAAGATCGCGGAAACCGACTCCAAACAGAGGCACAACACCGTTGCTCAGATGATTCATTGGAACTTGTGCAACAAACACCATCAAAGCAAGAATTGAAAAGTCAATGACAGATCCCAAGTGTTGACTCTGCAAAGAAGCAGCACATCCTCAACCCTAAAATTATATATTTATATTACATGTAATATTACTAATAATATTACAATATAATGGTATAGTACAATATGGTAACATTCAATACTGATATTGTACTATGCAAATAATATAATATATTGTATGTATATACATTTTGTAAGCCACTCTGAGTCCCCTTCCGAGTGAGAAGGGCAGCATAGAAATGTCATAAATAATATTAAATTTATAATGTAATGTAATGCAATATAATACTAATAATTATGTGATATTATTATTATATATTTATATTACATGTAATATTACTAATAATATTACAATATAATGGTATAGAACAATATGGTAATATTTAATACTGATATTGTACTACGCTAATAATATAATGTATGTATATATAGTAAGCCACTCTGAGTCCCCTTTGGGGTGAGAAGTGTGGCATATAAATGTCATAAATAAATAAATAAATAAATTGTCTGTCTCTGTCCGCAAGCTCTTGCACAGCTAAAGCTGAAATATGTAACTGTTGCCAAAACTCCCAGGCTCAGCTAGCTTCTTGGCCATGGTCAAACCAATCAGCTTCGTGCCTTGCATTTTTAGTTTCACACTCACCAACTGATTTTGTACGCACACTGACACATCTCCACCCAGAGGTTTTCAGCATCTTCCTCCTTTAAAATGCTCCAAATCTGCTGAAAAGGACTACAGAGACACTCGCTGGAATATCTCAGCAAGCGAGCATCCAAAAGTGGCAGGCGCAAACCCAGAACCTCAACCAGTGGCTGATACCAAATGAGAGACTCCCCGCTGGGCACACAGAGGACTGGGTGACTTGGAAGGCGCTGGACAGACTGCGCTCTGGCACCACGAGATGCAGAGCCAACCTTCAGAAATGGGGTCACAAAGTGGAGTCCATGACATGCAAGTGCGGACAGGAGCCAACCACTGACCACCTGCTGCAATGCAACCTGAGCCCTGCCACATGATGCACAAGGGAGAGCCTTCTTGCAGCAACACCAGAGGCACTCCAAGGGGCCAGAGACTGGGCAAAGGACATCTAATCAACTACCAAGCTTGCAAACGTTGTGTTTTGTTTGTTTGCTTGTTAAAAAATGCAATACAACTGTTTGGTTTGCTCCTGACACAATGAATAATTAAATAAGTCTGCCGAAAAGGGCATCCACGCTGCAATGGCTTCAGCATCTGGGCCACCAAGGGCATGGCAGATTTATTTCAGATATAAAATCAATGAATGTTCGTTCTAAGACTCCGGAAAGTAATTATCTTGTGGTTGTTGTGATCTCCTTATCTGCCCTGTTGCAACCTGTCTCTCCCAAAAGGTGACCCGTTGGCCTTTGGAAGGAGGGGACAATGAGTCTGGGGGAGATGGAATGACAGGGAGCAACATCCTTCCGTTGAATCAGCCTCAAGGTTCCGCTCTTTGGATTGAAAGTCAATTAAAGAGCTAAAATAAACCAGTCGGATGAAGGCAGGTGGCGCAAGCAAGCCCCGTGCGCTAATAGAGGTCCGGTGTGATGGACAGAGCTAACAAGGTTTGACTCTCTGCACAACAAACACCGAAATCGTGCACGCAGGGACAGGACCTGGTAAAGGAATGGCGTTTTGAGTTGCCGTGGCTCACAGTCTCGATAAGCAGAGAGCCGGATCTATCGCAGCCAGTGCTCGCAAGAGGCATTCAGAGCAGTTAAGTCAAGCAAGCAGAAGAGCAGCAGTCATCCGCAGGGGTGCGAAAATATGTCTTCATTCCATAACCTTCCTCCAAATCTCAGTGGGATTGGCTTGCTATATTTGTTCCATCTTAGTTGTGAAACGGACAGCCGAGAGCAGAGAGGACGGCATGGAAATTTGTTCATGGTTTCACATTTTTGTACACCTATTCCCTTTGGTTAATGCCTATCTCTTGGCTTTGGCCGGGATTCCTTTCTTCGTGTATACCACTGGTTCTCAACCTGGGGGTCAGGACCCCCAGGGGGGTCACGAGGGGGTGTCAGAGGGGTCGCCAAAGACCATCAGAAAACACAGTGTCTTCTGTTGGTCATGGGGGTTCTGCATGGGAAGTTTGGGCCAATTCTATCGTTGGTGGGGTTCAGAATGCTCTTTGATTGTAGGTGAACTATAAATCCCAGCAACTACAACTCCCAAATGTCAATGTTTATTTTCCCCAAACTCTACCGGTGTTCACATTCAGGCATATTGAGTATTCATACCAAGTGTGGTCCAGGTCTATCAAGGTTTGAGTTCCCAGTGCTCTCTAGATGTAGGTGAACTACAACTCCAAAACTCAAGGTCAATGCCCATCAAACCCTTCCAATATTTTCTGTTGATAATGGGAGTTCTGTGTGCCAAGTTTGGTTCAATTGTATCCTTGGTGAAGCTCAGAATGCTCTTTGATTGTAGGTGAACTATAAATCTCAGCAACTACAACTCCCAACTGTCAATGTTTATTTTCCCCAAACTCTACCGGTGTTCACATTCAGGCATATTGAGTATTCATACCAAGTGTGGTCCAGGTCTATCAAGGTTTGAGTTCCCAGTGCTCTCTAGATGTAGGTGAACCACAACTCCAAAACTCAAGGTCAATGCCCATCAAACCCTTCCAATATTTTCTGTTGATAATGGGAGTTCTGTGTGCCAAGTTTGGTTCAATTGTATCCTTGGTGAAGCTCAGAATGCTCTTTGATTGTAGGTGAACTATAAATCTCAGCAACTACAACTCCCAACTGTCAATGTTTATTTTCCCCAAACTCTACCGGTGTTCACATTCAGGCATATTGAGTATTCATACCAAGTGTGGTCCAGGTCTATCAAGGTTTGAGTTCCCAGTGCTCTCTAGATGTAGGTGAACCACAACTCCAAAACTCAAGGTCAATGCCCATCAAACCCTTCCAATATTTTCTGTTGATAATGGGAGTTCTGTGTGCCAAGTTTGGTTCAATTGTATCCTTGGTGAAGCTCAGAATGCTCTTTGATTGTAGGTGAACTATAAATCTCAGCAACTACAACTCCCAACTGTCAATGTTTATTTTCCCCAAACTCTACCGGTGTTCACATTCAGGCATATTGAGTATTCATACCAAGTGTGGTCCAGGTCTATCAAGGTTTGAGTTCCCAGTGCTCTCTAGATGTAGGTGAACCACAACTCCAAAACTCAAGGTCAATGCCCATCAAACCCTTCCAATATTTTCTGTTGATAATGGGAGTTCTGTGTGCCAAGTTTGGTTCAGTTGTATCATTGGTGAAGCTCAGAATGCTCTTTGATTGTAGGTGAACTATAAATAAAATCAACTAGAACTCCCAAATGACATAATCAATCCCTCGCCCAATCCTAGTAGTAATCAAATTTTGATGTTTTGGGTGCCAAATTTGGTCCAGTGAATGAAAATACATCCTGCATATTGGATATTTACATTACAGTTCATAACAGTAGCAAAATGACAGTGATGAAGCAGCAACGAAAATAATGTTATGTTTGTGGGTCACCACAACATGGGAAAGTGTATTAAGGGGTCATGCCATTAGGAAGGTTGAGAAACACTGATGTATACATTCAAAAGAAGAAAAACCCATTGTCAGACCCAGATGCCTTAAAGAGCCCGACACAGGAGTATGTCCAAAACAATAGTTTATTAAAGCAAAGTAAACAGGACTCAGAGACACTTACTTTCAGTGTCTCTGGTCAAAACTTAAAGTTTGTTACAATTTCTAGCTTGAAAAACAAACTCAGAAAATAATCCGGATTAAACTGGAAAAAAGTCCAGATTAAACAAGAGTTCTTCCAAAACATACTAAAATCACACAGCTCAAAGAAAACAAAGAGCCATGAAGAGAAGCTGTCGTCCAGTAGCAGTCCAAAGTTGAAGAAATCCCAGTTGAAGGTTCCAAAGTCCACAAGGCAGCATCGTCGTCAAAAACAGTCCAAAGTCAAGGAGAAGGGAAATCCGCACTTACGAGAATCCAAGATGGTTGATACACGAAGCAAAACAGCAACCTGCAGATCCAGGACCCAAGCCCAACACGAAAGCGGCAGTGACAAGACCCAAGGCACGAAACCAACACTTTGCCTACTGCAAAGTTCTATCATTTCAGTGCCTTCATTTATCTTACAGCTCATCATCCAATGATGAGCTGCCCCCCCCCCCACCCCATCCTCATCACTCTCAGCTGGTTTAGCTTCCACAGCTGAGCACCAACACCCATCCCTCCAACTCTTCCACCTCTTGTCAAGAATTAGGTCTCCCCATGGTTCCACAATATCACCAGATTGCCAATCCCCGCCACCAGAAAACCCCCCAAAAGTGTCACTGGACGTTGGTTGAGATGCTGGTTGAGTACACACATTCTGAACCTCCTGAACCTTGGTCCAATCCAGTGGCTCCTCTTCATCCCCATCACTCCCAGACCCATCATTCCCAGAAAAAACCCCTCTTCCTCTGTGGGAGCAGTAAGTATGCCCCGGATCTTTTTTCTCTGACACTCCTCGTCTGACTCCTGCTCTCGAGTAATCCTCTTAGTCCCTCTATTCCCACCTGAATCTCCTTCCTCCTCCTCACTCATTTCACACTCGGAGAAACCCTCAAAGGACTCTCCATCAGTGGGTGACATAAGTATCTCCCGAATCTTCTTCCTTTCCTGTTCCTCATCTAACACCTGGGCGCCTCGTTTCCCTCCTCTACCACTCCTACTACCAATTGCAGCATTGCCAACAGACTCTACTACAACACCCATTCCGTGTGATTTTTGCCCAGTTGTCGCAAAACTATGGGCTTATTATTATTATTATTATTATTATTATTATTATTATTACACTTTATTTAAATTTCACCGTTCTCCCCTCGGGGACTCTGATTGGATTACAGCATTTACATACATAGGCAAACATTCAATGCCTTTATGATCATATACAATGAGACAGACAAACACAAACAAAGGCAGAGGCTTCTCCATTCTTTTCTGGCTTCTGGAGGTGGTGCTCATCTCTGGCTCTTGGGGAGGTGCTTTCTCCACATTCAGTCCAAGGAGCCTGCGTTGCCACCTCCTGGTTGTGTGGACGCCATGAACCGTGGCCGGGAGAACCTTTGCACAACTAAAACGCGTGCGCCAACTGCGACCATACCTCAACCATACCTCAAGAAGTCTGACTTGACCATGGTGGTCCATGCCTTAATTACCTTTAGACTGGATTATTGCAATGCACTCTATGTAGGGCTACCCTTGAAGACAGCTCAGAAATTACAACTTTCTCTCTGAGTGATACAACGATTGTCCTGAATCAATCTGTCAACCTTTTGCTTGTGAAACTCGGTGGTTGCTGTCACAGGATGTCCAACTCTTTGTTTGTCACGCAAGTCAGATGTTCCCACCTCAACATCTTTAGACTTACTTGCCCAACGATGCACAGAACTCACATCAACACAATCCCCATAAACAGCTTGCATTCTCTGATGAATCTCCTTTGGGGTGACACCTTCTGCTCTCAAGAATTCAATGACTGCACGTTGCTAAAGTCGCATTGACCGACCATCTGTGCAGGGTTCCATACTTTGCATTTTAACAACACAACCATTCAATGCTAAGGCTTCCTGCCAAAATGAAACTCTAGAGGAGAGTCTACTGAACAAGCCAGTACCTGCTGCATATGTTGCTTAAGTTGCATTGACTGACTGTCTGCGCAAGGTTACATACTTCGCACTGTAACAACACAACCGTTCAATGCTAAGGCTTCCCGCCAAAATGGAACTGTAGAGGAGGGTCTACTGAACAAGCCAGTACCTGCTGCATACGTTGCTTAAGTTGCATTGACTGACTGTCTGCGCAGGCTTCCATACTTTGCACTTTCACAACACAACCATTCAATGCTAAGGCTTCCCACCAAAATGGAACTCTAGAGGAGAGTCTACTGAACAAGCCAGTACCTGCTGCATACATTGCTTAAGTTGCACTGACCGACTGTCTGCGCAGGGTTCCATACTTCACACTTTAACAACACAACCATTCAATGCTAAGGCTTCCCACCAAAATGGAACTCTAGAGGAGAGTCTACTGAACAAGCCAGTACCTGCCGCATACATTGCTTAAGTTGCATTGACCGACTGTCTGCGCAGGGTTCCATACTTTGCACTTTAACAACACAACCATTAAATGCTAAGGCTTCCCACCAAAATGTGACTGTAGAGGAGAGTCTACTGAACAAGCCAGTACCTGTTATATACCAGCACTGCCATCTATTGAGGAGTTACGAAGGTGGGGGCATTACTTTCCATTCAACCCTCGTATGTCCTGATTTGGCTGTTTGGAGTTGCCAAGCATGCCAGGCTTCTGAACCCACGATAGCTGAAATCACTCAACCTACTGGTGCTTCACCTGAGAGTTGTCGAGGACCATTGGATCTTATTGGGATGTCTTAAACATGTTTTGGGCAGAACATACCTTCAAACGTTTCACAGATGAAACATGTGAAATTCCCAGAGCCTCCAGTTCTTACGGCCTGCTGAGAAATGACAATTTTATTTCAAAGCCGGATAGCAGCACAGTCGGTAGGAGCGCCTGGCTGTCAACCAGAACGTCTCCAGTTCAAAACTGGGATGAACTCATGAGAAGCTCCTTGGCAAGCGCCTCCCCATCTGTTGAGGAGTTATGAAGGTCCGTTCAATGCTAAGGCTTCCTATCAAAATGGAACTGTAGAGGACAGTCTACTGAACAAGCCAGTACCTGCTGCATACCAGTACTGCCATCTGTTGAGGAGTTATGAAGGTGGAGGCATTACTTTTTCTGCTAAGGCTTCCCACCAAAATGGAACTGTAGAGGAGAGTCTACTGAACACGCCAGTACCTGTTATATACCAGCACTGCCATCTGTTGAGGAATTACAAAGGTGGAGGCATTACTTTTCACTTTAACAACACAACCGTTCAATGCTAAGGCTTCCTGCCACAATGGAACTGTAGAGGAGAGTCTACTGAACAAGCCAGTACCTGCTGCATACCAGTACTGCCATCTGTTGAGGAATTATGACTGTGGAGGCATTACTTTTTCTGCGAAGGCTTCCTGCCAATATGGAACTGTAGAGGAGAGTCTACCGAACACACCAGTACCTGCCATATACTAGCACTGCCATCTATTGAGGAATTACAAAGGTGGAGACATTACTTTGCACTTTAACAACACAACCGTTCAATGCTTAGTCTTCCCGCCAAAATGGAACTGCAGAGGAGAGTCTACCGAACAAGCCAGTACCTGCTGCATAAGTTGCTTAAGTTGCACTGACCGACTGTGCAGGGTTCCATAGTTTACACTTTCACAACACAACTGTTCAATGCTAAGGCTTCCTGCCAAAATGGAACTGTACAGGAGAGTCTACTGAAGATGCCAGTACCTGCTGTATACCAGCACTGCCATCTATTGAGGAATTACAAAGGTGGAGGCATTACTTTTCACTTTAACAACACAACCGTTCAATGCTAAGGCTTCCTGCCACAATGGAACTGTAGAGGAGAGTCTACTGAACAAGCCAGTACCTGCCGCATACCACTACTGCCATCTGTTGAGGAATTATGAAGGTGGAGGCATTACTTTTTCTGCTAAGGCTTCCTGCCAATATGGAACTGTAGAGGAGAGTCTACTGAACACGCCAGTACCTGCCATATACCAGCACTGCCATCTATTGAGGAATTACAAAGGTGGAGGCATTACTTTTTCTGCTAAGGCTTCCTGCCAAAATGGAGCTGTAGAGGAGAGTCTACCGAACACACCAGTACCTGCCATATACTAGCACTGCCACCTATTGAGGAATTACAAAGGTGGAGGCATTACTTTCCATTCAACCCTCGTATGTCCTGATTTGACTTTTTGGAGTTGCCAAGCATGCCAGGCTTCTGAACCCACGATAGCTGAAATCACTCAACCTACTGGTGCTTCACCTGAGAGTTGTCGAGGACCATTGGATCTTATTGGGATGTCTTAAACATGTTTTGGGCAGAACATACCTTCAAACGTTTCACCGATGAAACATGTGAAATTCCCAGAGCCTCCAGTTCTTACAGCCTGCTGAGAAATGACAATTTTATTTCAAAGCCGGATAGCAGCACAGTCGGTAGGAGCGCCTGGCTGTCAACCAGAACGTCTCCAGTTCAAAACTGGGATGAACTCATGAGAAGCTCCTTGGCAAGCGCCTCCCCATCTCGCTCCTCTTGTCCTCCCACCTGCAATATGGGCATCGTCATTCTTGGCACATCAACAGACACACGAGGTGGCAGCTGCAGGAACTGGACCGCTCCCAAGAAACTTCAAAGATATCACATTAAGAATTCTCCGTTGGGGGACGAGGAGTAATTATATATTACTGATACATCAACATTATGCGAAATTGCTGATTGATTCCCCAATATGTCCAAATTTGGATTTGTAGTTGCTGGGATTTATAGTTCACCTACAATTAGAATCATAGAATCCTAGAGTGGGAAGAGACCTCCTGGGCCATCCAGTCCAACCCCATTCTGCCAAGAAGCAGGAATATTGCATTCAAATCACCCCTGACAGATGGCCATCCAGCCTCTGCTTAAAAGCTTCCAAAGAAGGAGCCTCCACCACACTCCCTCCGGGGCAGAGAGTTCCACTGCTGAACGGCTCTCCCAGTCAGGAAGTTCTTCCTCATGTTCAGATGGAATCTCCTCTCTTGTAGTTTGAAGCCATTGTTCCATTGCGTCCTAGTCTCCAGGGAAGCAGAAAGGAAGCTTGCTCCCTCCTCCTCCTCCCTGTGGCTTCCTCTCACGTATTTATACATGGCTATCATATCTCCTCTCAGCCTTCTCTTCTTCAGACTAAACATGCCCAGTTCCCTAAGCCGCTCCTCATAGGGCTTGTTCTCCAGACCCTTGATCATTTTAGTCGCCCTCCTCTGGACACATTCCAGCTTGTCATTACTTTTGTTGCTACTTCACAATTGTCATTTTGCTCCTGCTATGAATCGTCATGTAAATATCGGATATGCAGGATGTATTCTCATTCACTGGACCCAATTTGGCACAAATGCCTGATACGCTCAAATTTGAATATTGGTGGCGTTGGTTTTGTCATTTGGGAGTTGTACTTGCTGGGATTTATAGTTCACCTACAATCAAAGACCATTCTGAACTCCACCAAGGATGGATTTGTACCAATTTTGGCACATAGAACTCCTACAATCAACGAAAAAATACTGGAAGGGTTTGGTGGGCATTGACCTTGAGTTTGGGAGTTGTAGTTCACCTACATCCAGAGAGCACTGTGGACTCAATGATGGGCCAAACTTGACACGAATACTCAATATGCCCAAATGTGAACACAGGTGGAGTTTAGGAGAAATAGACCTTGACACTTGGGATTTGTAGTTGCTGGAATTTATAGTTCATCTACAATTACTTTTGTTGCTACTTCACAATTGTCATTTTGCTCCTGATATGAATCATAATGTAAATATCGGATATGCAGGATGTATTCTCATTCACTGGACCAAATTTGGCACAAATGCCCAATATGCCTAAATTTGAATACTGGTGGGGTTGGAAGGAGGGGTTGGTTTTGTCATTTGGGAGTTGTAGTTGCTGGGATTTATAGTTCACCTACAATCAAAGAGCATTCTGAACTCCACCAATGATGGAATTGAACCAAATTGAACACAGAACTCCCATGACCAAGAGAAAATACTGGAAGGGTTTAATCGGCATTGACCTTGAGTTTGGGAGTTGTAGTTCACCTACATCCAGAGAGCACTGTGGACTCAATGATGGATCTGGACCAAACTTGACATGAATACTCAATATGTCCAAATGTGGACACTGGTGGAATTTGGGGGAAATAGACCTTGATATTTGGGAATTGTAGTTGCTGGGATTTATAGTTCACCTACAATCAAAGAGCATTCAGAACTCCACCAACGAAGGAATTGAACCAAATCGAACACAGAACTCCCACAACCAGGAGGTGACAACGCAGGCTCCTCGACTTGGAAATGGAGAACAGCACCTCCCTCAGAGCGAGAGATGAGCGCTGCCTCCAAAGCCAGAAAGGAAAGGAGAAGCCTTTGCCTTTGTTTGTGTTTGTGTGTCTCATTGTATTGTAACAAGGCATCGATTGTTTGCAATCTGTTTACACTGTAATCCACTCTGAGCTCAAGTCCTGCCAACCTAGCAGTTCGAAAACTTGCAAATGTGAGTAGATAAATAGTTACCGCTTTGGCTAGAAAGGGATATGATGCTCCAAGTAGTCATGCCGGTCATACAACCAGGAGGTGACAACGTAGGTTCCTCGTATTGAATATGGAGAAAGCACCTCCCCGAGAGCCAGAGATGAGCGCTGCCTCCAAAGCCGGAAAGGAAAGGAGAAGCCTCTGCCTCTGTTTGTGTTTGTGTGTCTCATTGTCTATGACTGTAAAGGCTTTGGCGGGAAAGGTCCAAGATGCTCCAAGTAGTCATGCTGGTCACACAACCTGGAGATGACAACGCAGGCTCCTTGGCTTGGAAATGGAGAACAGCACCTCCCTCAGAGCCAGGAATGAGCACTGCCTCCGAAGCCGGAAAGGAAAGGAGAAGCCTTTGCTTCTGTTTGTGTTTGTCTGTCTCATTGTATTGTAACAAGGCATTGAATGTTTGCCAGTATCTGTTTAGGCCCGTGATGGTGAACCTATGACACGCGTGTCAGCACTGACACGCATGGATATTTTTGATGACACGCGGCCACATGCATACAGAGAAGTACACCTTATAAGAGCCAATCTAATTCCATCCTTAAATTATTAGAAGGCTCTACAAATTTAACATTTGCACGTTTGAGCATTGTTCACTCCATAACTCAGCATGGAGTATACATTTTTCTTACTTAAACTATAAATATTGCAAAATTATGGGGTTCTTTTTCCTCGAAGTTGACACCCCACCCAAGTTATGCTCAGGTTTTTGGCAAATTTTGACACACCAAGCTCAAAAGGTTGCTCATCACTGGTTTAGGCAGTAATCCACTCTGAGTCCCCTCGGGGAGAACGGCAGAATATAAATAAAGTATTATTATTATTATTATTATTATTATTATTATTATTATTATTATTAGATAAGGGCAGGCAGAGAGATCTTCAGCCTTCTCAGCCAAAGGAGTTCCTAAGTCCATCAGAAATATGTATTTTCTCATGGTCTTTGGTGACCCCTCTGAAATCACACACCCCCCCCCCCCCGGATCTTGACCCCCAGGTTGAGAAACGCCGGTCGATGGCATAACATGGTTATTTCAGGGTCCATTCGGGGGCAGAATCATAGAATAATAGAATCATAGAATCCAAGAGTTGGGAGAGACCTCCTGGGCCATCATCCAGCGCACCCCCATTCTGCCAAGAAGCAGGAATATTGCATTCAAATCACCCCTGACAGATGGCCATCCAGCCTCTGATTCAAAGCCTCCAAAGAAGGAGCCTCCACCACACTCCCTCCGGGGCAGAGAGTTCCACTGCTGAACGGCTCTCACAGTCAGGAATCATAGAATCAGAGTTGGAAGAGACCTCATGGGCCATCATCCAGTCCAACTCCCTTCTGCCAAGAAGCAGGAGTATTGCATTCAAATCACCCCTGACAGATGGCCATCCAGCCTCTGATTCAAAGCCTCCAAAGAAGGAGCCTCCACCACACTCCACCAACACAATGTTGTTAATCAGTGTAGAAAAACCTTCGGATCGCTTCAGTTTAAAAAAAATATACAAACAACTAGCGAAGCCGGAATGAAGAATCCCTGTTTTGTCCCAATTATGAGCAGCAGCTGCATACACTCCTCTAATCTGTCCCTTGTCGCTTTCTTAGCTCCAACTGCATCCAAAATAATATTCTATTTTCCTAAAGTTTACATAATTCCATCATGAAATGGTTCCTGTGAATCAATTGGGACTTTTCTCAGTGTCTTGTGATTCTAATCAAGCCTGCCTCTATGCAAATATCAGTGAGCTGGATTATTTCATTTTATTTTTATTTGTGTGTGTGTTATTTATGACTATTTCTCCGCAGGGGTTGCTATGGCCTGTAGCTAATGCAATTAATAAAACTCAATGACTTTGATTAAGCGGTTGCCACTTTTGCTGATGTCGAACACAGCCTCTGTCTAATAAATTAAACTCCATTAATTTATTAAGGAAAACAACCAAATGATGCTTGCATAATATGCCTGATTTGAATCATTAATTTTGTTCAGTTTGGCTTCCTCGCTACCTTCGCCTTGGATCATAATATGAACTGAAAAGAATTAAAACTGCAACCTAAGCTTTGCGGAAGGCCTCGCTTGCCTTGTTTGCACTCATCACAAGATCGGCTCAAATGACACGAAGCCAAGAAATAGAGTGTGTAGAACTTTAAAGTGCAAAGGTTTAATCTGTATAACATGCCCATACTTGCTTAGTTTGTAAATGTATAGTTGGATTGATTGGTTATTTATAGCTGTCAATCAATGTTGTTTGCACCAGTTATATTGCTTCCTCAGCTCAATTGTTTGGCTCCACCTCTTCCTGGAGGAGGGCAGAGCTTTTCCTTTTCCATTCTACCATCAAACTTTCTATCAGATACGTCAGGAGAAACGTCAGGTGAAATGCCTCTAGAACATGGCCCTATAGCCTGAAAAAACCTACAAGAACCTAGTTTCTATCAGATAGACATGAGAAAGAGACTTGGCTCTAAAGCCCTTAATTAAGTTACCTCTCATCACCAATTCTAAGGGTTTTACCCTTGGGACTCATACTTCAACGTTGAGGAGACCCAAGTGCCTTCAAACCGGTCCTTTGGCATCAAAGGGAAGACTCTGTGCCTTCAACATAGGCCATTGGACTGGGGGTTGTGTTTGTTCCAACCTTCACAGCCATTGAGAAAAGAGGGAACAGGAAACGCTTCTCAGCTCTGAAATCTCCTTGGACCGAAGACAACCAGAGACTGTAATGTATATTTCCTTTACCCCATTTGAAAATTCCAGCTAATTGCCTTAAAGGGATAACTCTTTGTGAACAATAAAACCTATTTTGAGTTATCTACAGTGTTTTGGTCCTTGGGAGTTCCAGTTTCCTAAAGGAGGGCAAGAAGCAATCCCCTGGGAGAAAGATGCCATGTCTATGTCTCTTTCACTAAGAGTTATAGCCCCAAGGCGCGATGAACCTTTGGGATTTGCTGGGATTTGCTTCCAGGACCCCTCATGGATACAAAAATATTTGGATGCGGAAGTCCCATTATATCCAATGGTGTCGTAAAATAATGTCCATTATATAAAGTGGAAACATCGAGGCTTACTATTTTATTTTTATTTTTTTGTTTATTTACTAGCCTTCACACTGGTGATTTCTGTTTCGGAACATTCGAGGTTAATAGAACTCACCAGGCTTCCCTTGGTATCCGCAGGTCCTTATAAAACGATCTTGACAGATTAGATGATGGGCCAAAACTAACACAATGAAGTTCAACGGTGACAAATGCAAGATACTCCACTTAGGCAGAAAAAAATGAAATGCAAAGAGACAGAATGAGGGACGATGAGGCCTGCCTCGAGAGCAGTATGTGTGAAAAAGATCTTCATGGATAGGAAGGTGAACATGAGCCAGCAATGTAATGCGGCGGCAAAAAAACCCAATGGGATTTTGGTCTGCTTCAATAGGAGCCTAGTGTCTAGATCCAGGGAAGTCATGCTCCCTATGCTCTATTCTGCTTTGGTTAGACCACACCTGGAATATTGTGTCCAATTCTGGGCACCACAATTCAAGAGAGATATTGACAAGCTGGACTGTGTCCAGAGGAGGGCGACTAAAATGATCAAGGGTCTGGAGAACAAGCCCTATGAGGAGCGGCTTAAGGAGCTGGGCATGTTTAGCCTGAAGAAGAGAAGGCTGAGAGGAGATATGATAGCCATGTATAAATATGTGAGAGGAAGCCACAGGGAGGAGGGAGCAAGCCTGTTTGGAGACTAGGACGCAATGGAGCAATGGCTTCAAACTACAAGAGAGGAGATTCCACCTGAACATGAGGAAGAACTTCCTGACTGTGAGAGCCATTCAGCAGTGGAACTCTCTGCCATGGAGTGTGGTGGAGGCTCCTTCTTTGGAAGCTTTGAAACAGAGGCTGGATGTCAGGGGTGATTTGAGTGTAATTTTCCTGCTTCTTGGCAGAATGGGGTGGGCTTGGCCAGGGTGGTCAACCCATTATGCAAAGTAAGCATTTGCAGTAGAGTTGATTTTGCCCAGGGGTGCTCTTGAGGCGCTCTTGGGAGAAATAGATCTTGACATATGTGAGTTGTAGTTACTGGGATGTATAGTTCACCTACAATCAAAGAGCATTCTGAACTCCACCAATGATGGAATTGAACCAAATATGGCACACAGAACTCCCACCACGAACAGAAAATATCTATCAATGATTGGTTGAGGATACTGTTTGCTTAAACTTGAAAATTACCTAGGTCTCTTCCGAGTTTGATTCTCTGCATCCAACTCCATGTATTTGCTTGCTTTTTGTCTGCCGTGTTTTACGTCCTGCTGCAAAATGAAACACTTCTCAAACCAGTTCCTAGAATCTTCCGAAGTCATTTCAATAAGACCCAAAGTATCTTAATGCAATCCCTCCCTTTCTGCGCATTGGAGGCTGCGGCTTAAAGCGCGACGGTATGAACCTGTAATTGCGCTGTCTCCTTTCATCCAGTTCACTGCGACTCCTCCATGTCGACTGAGAAACAGTCAGGCATTTCAACTGCATGCCCCGGTGCCCACATATTTCCAAAAATAGGATGTCATTGTTACCTTTTCATAATAAGCCTGATAGTGGAAATTACTATTTCAATTAAAAAGGAGGAGGCATGCCTCCACATATTAAGCAGGCGGTGCATTGTGCTGCACAGAAAAGCTCATCTGCGATGCTTCGGAGCTGTATTAATCGGCTTTAATGCGTGAGAACCCAGGTGCCGTTATGTGCCATGGCTAGGGACAGGTCATCATCATCACCATCATCATCATCATCCTTGCCAAATGATCTCTGAGGCATCTACACAGTGCCGCATACAATGCTTAAGTCGCATTGACCGGCCGTCTGCACAGGGTTCCATACTTTGCACTTAAACAACACAACCGTTCAATGCTAAGGCTTCCCGCCACAAAGGAACTGTAGAGGAGAATCTACCGAACAAGCCAGTACCTGCCGCATACCAGTACTGCCATCTGTTGAGGAGCTACGAAGATGGAGGCATTACTTTTCATTACAGGGTTCCATACTTCAAACTTTAACAACACAACCATTCAATGCTAAGACTTCCCGCCAAAATGGAACTGTAGAGGAGAGTCTACTGAACAAGCCAGTACCTGCCGCATATGTTGCTTAAGCCGCATTGACTGACCTCTGTGCAGGGTTCCATACTTTGCACTTTAACAACACAACTGTTCAATGCTAAGGCTTCCCGCCCAAATGGAACTGTAGAGGAGAGTCTAGTGAACAAGCCAGTACCTGCTGTATAGCAGTACTGCCATCTGTTGAGGAGTTGTGAAGGTGGAGGCATTACTTTTCACTTTAACAACACAACCGTTCAATGCTAAGGCTTCCTGCCACAATGGAACTGTAGAGGAGAGTCTACTGAACAAGCCAGTACCTGCCACATACCGGTACTGCCATCTGTTGAGGAGCTATGAAGGTGGAGGCATTACTTTTCATTACATTTGTGGTGACACCCTCTGTTCTCAAGAATTCAATGACTGCACGTTGCTTAAGTTGCATTGACCAGCCATCTGCGCAGGGTTCCATACTTCGCACTTTAACATTACAACCGTTCAATGCTAAGGCTTCCTGCCAAAATGGAACTGTAGAGGAGAGTCTACTGAACAAGCCAGTACCTGCCGCATATGTTGCTTAAGCCGCATTGACTGACCTCTGTGCAGGGTTCCATACCTTGCACTTTAACAACACAACCGTTCAATGCTAAGGCTTCCCGCCAAAATGGAACTGTAGAGGAGAGTCTACTGAACAAGCCAGTACCTGCTGTATAGCAGTACTGCCATCTGTTGAGGAGTTGTGAAGGTGGAGGCATTACTTTTCACTTTAACAACACAACCGTTCAATGCTAAGGCTTCCTGCCAAAATGGAACTGTAGAGGAGAGTCTACTAAACAAGCCAGTATCTGCCACATACCTGTACTGCCATCTGTTGAGGCGTTACAAAGGTGGAGGCATTACTTTTCACTTTAACAACACAACCGTTCAATGCTAAGGCTTCCTGCTAAGAAGGAACTGTAGAGGAGAGTCTACTGAACAAGCCAGTACCTGCTGTATAGCAGTACGGCCATCTGTTGAGGAGTTACGAAGGTGGAGGCATTACTTTTCACTTTAACAACACAACTGTTCAATGCTAAGGCTTCCCGCCAAAATGGAGCTGTAGAGGAGAGTCTACTGAACAAGCCAGTACCTGCCGCATATGTTGCTTAAGCTGCATTGACCGACCGTCTGTGCAGGGTTCCATATTTCACACTTTAACAACACAACCACTCAATGCTAAGGCTTCCTGCCAAAATGGAACTGTAGAGGAGAGTCTACTGAGCAAGCCAGTACCTGCTGCATACCAGTACTGCCATCTGTTGAGGAGTTATGAAGGTGGAGGCATTACTTTTCATTCAACCCTTGTATGTCTTGAAAGGGAAACATGCTTTTCCTCTAACTCGGGATTGCAAAGGGTCCATGCTTCACATGCCTGAGCCATGTACGCTTCAATTAAAGATTACATTGACAACTCTGTTGCTCTAGCGTAGAAGTCCAAAGGGCATGGCTAAGCAGATGGGTCTTCGCCTGATGAAAGGCAGATGGGGGAACCACTGGAAGGCTGGATCTGCATCGCCAAATAATGCACTTTGAACTGTATGATGGGATTCCTGTAGACCT
Organism: Anolis sagrei; assembly: GCF_037176765.1. Classification (NCBI taxonomy): domain Eukaryota; kingdom Metazoa; phylum Chordata; class Lepidosauria; order Squamata; family Anolidae; genus Anolis; species Anolis sagrei. The sequence goes on from NC_090033.1 coordinate 662,310, forward strand.
ATCTCATGCTGTTTGAACTGGCCGTACGATGAAGTTCAAACTGCATTATTTGGCCAGGCAGGTCAACCTTAAACATGAGCCAGGAATGTGATGTGGCGGCAAAAAAAGCCAATGGGATGTTGGCCTGCATCAAGAGGAGCCTAGTGTCTAGATCTAGGGAAGTCATGCTCCCCATGCTCTATTCCGCTTTGGTTAGACCACATCTGGAATATTGTGTCCAGTTCTGGGCACCACAATTCAAGAGAGATATTGACTCTAAGCTGGAATGTGTCCAGAGGAGGGCGACTCAAATGATCAAGGGTCTGGAGAACAAGCCCTATGAGGAGCGGCTTAGGGAACTGGGCATGTTTGGCCTGAAGAAGAGAAGGCTGAGAGGAGATATGATGAGGGCCATGGATAAATATGTGAGAGGAAGCCACAGGGAGGAGGGAGCTGATCAAGGTTCTGGAGAACAAGCCCTATGAGGAGCGGCTTAAGGAGCTGGGCATGTTTAGCCTGAAGAAGAGAAGGCTGAGAGGAGATATGATGATAGCCATGTATAAATATGTGAGAGGAAGCCACAGGGAGGAGGAGGGAGCAAGCTTGTTTTCTGCTTCCTTGGAGACTAGGACGCGGAACAATGGCTTCAAACTACAAGAGAGGAGATTCCATCTGAACATGAGGAAGAACTTCCTGACTGTGAGAGCCGTTCAGCAGTGGAACTCTCTGCCCCGGAGGGAGTGTGGTGGAGGCTCCTTCTTTGGAAGCTTTTAAGCAGAGGCTGGATGGCCATCTGTCAGGGGTGATTTGAATGCAATATTCCTGCTTCTTGGCAGAATGGGGTTGGACTGGATGACCCATGAGGTCTCTTCCAACTCTTTGATTCTATGATTCTATTATTCCTAATGCCGCGACCCCTTTAATGCAGCTCCTCATGTGGTGGTGACCCTCAACCATGCAATTACTTTCGTTGCTACTTCATAACTATAATTTTGCTCCAGTTATGAATCGTAATGTAAATATCGGATATGTAGGATGTATTTTCATTCACTGGACCCAATTTGGCACAAATGCCTGATAGGCTCAAATTTGAACACTGGTGGGGGTTGAGTGGGTTGATTTTGTCCTGTGGGAGTTGTAGTTGCTGGGATTTATAGTTCACCTACAATCAAAGGGCATTCTGAACTCCATCAATGATGAAATTGAACAAATTTGGCACGCAGAACTCCCATGACCAAGAGAAAATACTGGAAGGGTTGAATCGGCATTGACCTTGAGTTTGGGAGTTGTCGTTGCTGGGAGGTATAGTTCACCTACAATCAAAGGGCATTCTGAACTCCATCAATGATGAAATTGAACAAACTTGGCACGCAGAACTCCCATGACCAAGAGAAAATACTGGAAGGGTTGAATCAGCATTGACCTTGAGTTTGGGAGTTGTAGTTGCTGGGATTTATAGTTCACCTACAATCAAAGGGCATTCTGAACTACACCAACAATGGACGTGAACCAAACTTGGCACACAGAACTCCCATGACCAAGAGAAAATACTGGAAGGGTTGAATCAGCATTGACCTTGAGTTTGGGAGTTGTAGTTGCTGGGAGGTATAGTTCACCTACATCAAAGAGGATTCTGAACACCACCAATGATAGAATTGGGTCGAACTTCCCACACAGAATCCCCATGACCATCACAAAATACTGTGTTTTCTGATGGTCTTTGGCGACCCCTGTGACATCCCTTTGTGACCCCCCCCCCCCAGTGGTCCAGACCCTAGGTTGAAATACACTGGTCCAGCCAAAGTGTCAAGATCATGAAAAGCACCTATTCCTCTTGTTGTCAGAATTCTCCATGTACATGACACATCTGCACTGCCATGTAATGTAGTTTCAAACCCTAGCTTGGGGAACCAGCGCTGCTTGGGCTAGTTGAGAAAGTGGGTAATGGCAGTTCTGTATGGCAAGTTTGGTCTTTATTGGTCATTGGATGATGGTCACAGTGGTTTCAGTAAGTGAGTGGAGGTACTGCAAGTCCCATCATCCATGGTCCACCCTCCTCCAAACTGCAGCAGGATGAAGAGTGTGTCATGGAGGCTCTGTGTGCCAAGTTTGGTCTTGATCAGTCATTGGATGAGGGTCGCAGTGGTTTCAGTAAGTGAGTGGAGGTACTGCAAGTCCCATCATCCATGGTCCACCCTCCTCCAAACTGCAGCAGGATGTAGAGTGTGTCATGGGGGCTCTGTGTGCCAAGTTTGGTCTTGATCAGTCACTGGATGAGGGTTGCAGTGGTTTCAGTAAGTGAGTGGAGGTACTGCAAGTCCCATCATCCATGGTCCACCCTCCTCCAAACTGCAGCAGGATGTAGAGTGGGTCATGGCGGCTCTGTGTGCCAAGTTTGGTCTTTATTGGTCATTGGATGAGGGTCGCAGTGGTTTCAGTAAGTGATTGGAGGTACTGAAAGTCCCATCATCCATGGTCCACCCTCCTCCAAACTGCAGCAGGATGAAGAGTGTGTGAGTGGAGGTACTGCAAGTCCCATCATCCATGGCCCATCCTCCTTTAAACTGCAGCAGGATGTAGAGTGTGTCATGGCGGCTCTGTGTGCCAAGTTTGGTCTTTATTGGTCATTGGGTCGCAGTGGTTTCAGTAAGTTAGTGTTAGGCTGTTAGGAATTGTGGGAGTTGAAGTCCAAAACACCTGGAGGGCCAAAGTTTGCCCATGCCTGGTGTAGACTCATATAATGCAATTGAACTACATTATATGAGCTGCACTGACCTTATAATGAAGTGTCAAACTGCAATATATGGCGGCATAGATTGGGCCCATGCAGTTAATGAAGGTGAATACTTGCTTGACGAGAGTTTCGTTTCCAGGGTTCATTTTCATGCGAGCGAGCATGTTTGGGGAAACTCGACAGCCTTCACTTGCACACACGCACACACTTCTTTGTGAGTCACTACTCTTTATGCAAAATGGCAGAATGAGATGTTTAAATTAAAATTGCCAAGGACCAAAGCGAGGACGGCGTTCTGCTCCGAGAATCAGGTCAAGCTCTTGTCTCTTACAGCGGAAATGCAGGTATAATTTATTTGGTTTCGTAATGGGCAAACTGAAAGATTGCTGCCACTATTTCCTACGTTTTGGTTTAACCTCAAGCTTGCCGGTGCAATTGAACGGCGGTGTCGCAAAATGATGTCTGTCTCAAAAGTGTGTCGCCAAATGCTTGGAATGCTCAACCCCCCTTTTCTTTCTTTGCTTGTTTGCATGATTTCCTTTAGGGCATGCATTTTGCAATCGGGCAGCTTCCTCCAGGTTGCAATCATAGGGCCAACGACCCATCAAACATCGTTAAGTTCTTTAGTTCCGCCCCTTTTCCCAGGTTCGGAGGGGAAAGGGACCTTTAGCACAGTTTGTACAGTGAAGCCTTTCTTACAGGACGTGTGAATTTCTCCCACCTGTAGAAAGCTTCGTTTCTCACAGCTTCTGGGGTAAACAGCCCTACAGTTGCGTGTGCAAGTGCGATACACCTCCCACGGCCAACCCAAGAAGTACACTCACACATGATGTGGGATGAACAATGGCCACAACTCATTTATTGATAACAGGAACAAGGGTTGGCAGCCAAGCATGGGTCCTGGATCATGATCGGACAGCCCAATAGTGTCCGATCCCGCACACACCGGGGTGCCGCCGGCACAATACCGGGCTCACGCAACTTGGGCTTTTGCTGGGGAGTACAGTCTCGCAGATGCCGACTGTGGCCAGGAAATCAGAAGACGCTTCCTTCTTGGGAGGAGAGCAATGTCCAGTCTCGATAAAATAGTGAAGAGCAGAGACATCAGACTGGCAACCAAGATCCATTGCCTAGTCCAAGCCATGGTCTTCCCTGTAGTAGTCACCTACGGATGTGAGAGCTGGACCTGAGGGAAGGCTGAGCGGAGAAAGAGAGATGCTTTTGAGCTGTGGTGTTGGAGGAAAGTGCTGAGAGTGCCTTGGACTGCGAGAAGATCCAACCAGTCCATCCTCCAGGAAAGAAAGCCCGGCTGAAGCTCACTGGAGGGAAGGAGACTAGAGACAAAGCTGAAGTCCTTTGAATGCCACATCATGAGGAGACAGCAAAGCTTAAAAAAGGGAATGATGCTGGGGAAAGTGGAAGGCAAAAGGAAGAGGGGCCGACCAAGGGCAAGATGGATGGATGGCATCCTGGAAGTGACTGGACTGACCTTGAAGGAGCTGGGGGTGGTGACGGCCGACAGGGAGCTCTGGCGTGGGCTGGTCCATGAAGTCACGAAGAGTCGGAGACGACTGAACGAATGAACAACAAACAGTCTCGCAGCTCAACAGCCAGCCTTGCTGGAAGGACAAGGACTTCCTTCGCCTTGGAAAATCTACCCAGAGACTTTGCCTGGTAAGGGCCACTCGGGCTAGCCATAAAGCAAACTGGAACCGGAGTAGGGGCCCCACGCCAGCAAAGCCTAAAAAGCAGATTGCCCAGGGAGCAGTCATAGAAGAAAGAAACAGTTCATGAAGCAAGTTGCCTGTCCTTTGTGGGCAAGTGAAGAAAGCCACCAATTTTCCGGAGTTTTAAAGTGTTTAGTCCAGTGGTTCTCAATGTTCCTAATGCCACGACCCCTTAATACAGTTCCTCATGTTGTGGTGACCCCCAGCCATTAAATTATTTTCGTTGCTACTTCATAATTGTCATTTTGCTACTCTTCTGAATAGTTATGTAAATATCTGATATGCAGGATGTATTCTCATTCATTGGACCAAATTTGGCACAAATACCCAATACGCCCAAATTTGAATACTGGTGGGGTTGGGATGGGAGGATTGGTTGGGGGATGGGATTTGGTGGGCGTTGACCTTGAGTTTGGGAGTTGTAGTTCAGCTGCATCCAGAGAGAGCACTGTGGGCTCAAACAATGATGGTTCTGTACCAAACTTGACACAAATACTCAATATGCCCAAATATGTACACTGGTGAAGTTTGGGGGAAATAGACCTTGACATTTGGAAGTTGTAGTTGCTGGGATTTATAGTTCACCTACATTAAAAGAGCATTCTGAACTACACCAACAATGGACGTGAACCAAACTTGGCACACAGAACTCCCATGACCAACAGAAAATACTGGAAGGGTTTGGTGAATCAAGCAACTCCAGATAACCCCCTTCGAAATGCCTAAAGTGACTCCTGCCCCGCCTCTCTAGTCGCAGCCCTGTGCACACTCATCCTCGGGGATGAATTATGGATGCCATGCTTCTCCCTCTCCTGCCCTTCGTGTGCTACTCAACTCTCTGCCTAAATAATAGATGAATAAACAAAGGCTCCTGTGTCTGCCAAGGGCTGAACTTTGTCCCATTGCTCCAGGGGCTGCCATCAAACGCTCTTCTGCCAGGTCTGAACCCAGCTGGTTTCCTTTGGGCGGTGGGTGGGTGGGAGGAACGACACTTGGGAGGGGGACTTAACCTTTCTTGGAGCCTAATGGCAAGGCAGCGGGAGCTCGGGAGCAACGCGGCTGGCTCAGAAGCCCCACAAGAACAGGGCGAAGGAAGGGGAGGAAGTGGGGCCTGAGGAAGGTAGGGACCTGGAGGAGTCCCACAGGGATTAAAAGCCTCTCCTGGCCTCTTCTCGGGGAGAAGAAAAGCCGTCAGAGAAGGTTCCCACAGAGTCGTAATTTTCATTTGGGCTGTTTACTCTTAGCAACAGTTGGCACAAGTCAAAGATAGAGTTGGAAGAGACCAAAGGGTCATCCAATCCAACCCCCTTCTGCCATGCAGGGAAGACACAATCAAAACACCCCTGACAGATGGCCATCCAGCCTTTACTTAGAACAGTGATGGGCAACCTTTTCTCTTCGTTGGAAGAGAACATGGCACATGTGCTTATCTGATTCAATGTCACTGGAATGTGTGACAAAACAGGAACTGTCCAAAGTGACCCTCTAGGCATTTTCATAGAATCATAGAATCATAGAATCAAAGAGTTGGAAGAGACCTCCTGGGCCATCCAGTCCAACCCCATTCTGCCAAGAAGCAGGAATATTGCATTCAAATCACCCCTGACAAATGGCCATCCAGCCTCTGCTTAAAAGCTTCCAAAGAAGGAGCCTCCACCACACTCTGGGGCAGAGAGTTCCACTGCTGAACGGCTCTCACAGTCAGGAAGTTCTTCCTCATGTTCAGATGGAATCTCCTCTCTTGTAGTTTGAAGCCATTGCTCCATTGCGTCCTAGTCTCCAAGGAAGCAGAAAACAAGCTTGCTCCCTCCTCCTCCCTGTGGCTTCCTCTCACATATTTGTACATGGCTATCATATCTCCTCTCAGCCTTCTCTTCTTCAGGCTAAACATGCCCAGCTCCTTAAGCCGCTCCTCATAGGGCTTGTTCTCCAGACCCTTGATCATTTGAGTCGCCCTCCTCTGGACACATTCCAGCTTGTCAATATCTCTCTTGAATTGTGGTGCCCAGAATTGGACACAATATTCCAGGTGTGGTCTAACCAAAGCAGAATAGAGGGGTAGCATTACTTCCTTAGATCTAGACACTAGGCTCCTATAGTTTCAATAAGAAAAATGTATATTCCATGCTGAGTTATGGAGTGAACAATGCTCAAACGTGCAGATGTTACATTTGTAGAGCCTTTTACAAGTTTAAGGATGGAATTAGATTGGCTCTTTTAAGGGGTACTTCTCTGTATGTGGTCACGTATCATCAAAAATAGCCATGTAATAATTATAATAAAGTAATAAAAATATATTTTTAAAATAGCCATGCGTGTCAGTGCTGACACGCGTGTCATAGGTTCACCATCACGGACTTAGAACCTTTCAAAGAAGGAGCCTCTGCCACACTCCAAGGAAGTGTCTTATACCAGAGCAGGGACCCCTCTCTGACCTTAAACACTACACCAGCTTGGTAAAATCAGCAAGCAGTTTATTGAAGAATATATGTAGGCAAAGCAGTAAAATCAGCAAAAAACAATAAAGTTCCAAAACATAAAATAGTCCATAAATTTCAAGGGAAAACAAGATCCTTAGGTACCAAAACAATCCATGAAACCAGGCACAATGATCCATGAAACAAGGCAGCATGAAAAATCCAATACACAAATCAGGAGCTTGGCAAAAACTTGATGCATGAAACTAAGAACACTTGAAAGCAAGACTGTTGTGAAAGCAACAAAATTAGCAAAAATGGTAAAGTTTGAAACAAAGGATAATCCAAGACCTTCAAAGCAAAACAAGATACAAAAATCCATGAAACAAGACACAAGAATCCTTAAATCAAGGCAGCATGAAAAATCTGATACACAAATCAGGAGCTGGGCAAAAAACTTGATGCATGAAACTAAAAACACTTGAAAGCAAGGCCACCATGAAGTTCCAACATTGACCCAACTGAGGCAACTCTTTCCCATGAATCAATATAAAGCTTTTTCAGATCCCAAAACTGAAAGTAAAGCATTTCTCTTCACCTTACACAATAGTACAAGAGCAAAATGACACACGTCTATTCTCTTAGCTGTTCATCATTGGAAGAGAACACGGCACATGTGCTTATCTGATTCTACATCACTGGAATGTGTGACAAAGCAGGAACTGTCCAAAGTTACCCTATAGGCATTACATCATTGCTCTGTGCACTTAACCCTTGCACAGCATTACATTTCTACACCGAACACATACGCCTTTCACCTTAAGAACAGACAAGCATCCCGAGCTCTGAGGATTATGACCTGGGAAGGAATCCCACTGGAGCATTGCAGCGCACCCAAATACCTGGGAGTCACTTTGGACCGTGCTCTGACCTACAAGAAGCACTGCCTGAACATCAAACAAAAAGTGGGCGCTAGAAACAACATCATACGAAAGCTGACTGGCACAACCTGGGGATCACAACCAGACACAGTGAAGACATCTGCCCTTGCGCTATGCTACTCTGCTGCTGAGTACGCATGCCCAGTGTGGAACACATCTCATCACACTAAAACAGTGGATGTGGCTCTTAATGAGACATGCCGCATTATCACGGGGTGCCTGCGCCCTACACCACTGGGGAAATTACACTGCTTAGCCGGTATTGCACCACCTGACATCCGCCGGGAAGTTGCAGCCAATAGTGAAAGGACCAAGGCAGAGACATCTCCAGCTCATCCCCTGTTTGGGTATCAGCCAGCACGCCAACGACTTAAATCTAGACATAGTTTTCTTAGATCTACAGAGACACTTGCTGGAACACCCCAGCAAGCGAGAGTCCAAAAGTGGCAGGCCCAAACCCAGCACCTCAATTCATGGGTGATACCAGATGAGAGACTCCCCCCTGGGCACACAGAGGACTGGGCGACTTGGAAGGCACTGAACAGATTGCGCTCTGGCACCACGAGATGCAGAGCCAACCTTCAGAAATGGGGCTACAGGGTGGAATCCTCGGCATGCGAGTGCGGAGAAGAGCAAACCACTGACCACCTGCTGCAATGCACCCTGAGCCCTGCCACATGCAAAATGGAGGACCTTCTTGCGGCAACCCCAGAGGCACTCCAAGTGGCCAGATACTGGTCAAAGGACATTTAACCAAATACCAAATTTACAAAATCTGTGTTTTTTTTCCCTTTTTCTTTTTCATCTGTGTGTTTGTTTTGCTCTGTTAGAATTGTAATACAATGGTTGCTGATGACACGATAAATAAATAAATACCGAACACAGAGTTTAAACTATAAGCAATACTTCATCACAGTGACTTGGAAGGTATGAACAGACTGCGCTCTGGGACAATGAGATGCAGAGCCAACCTCAAGAAATGGGGCCACAAAGTGGAGTCCTTGGCATGTGAGTGCGGAGAAGAGCAAACCACAGACCACCTACTACAATGCAACCTGAGCCCTGCCACATGCACAATGGAGGACCTTCTCACGTTGACACCAGAGGCACTCCAAGTGGCCAGCTTCTCATGAAAGGACATTTAGTACAATGCCAATTTTCAACTTTGTTTGTGGTTTTTCTCTACCTTATAACTGTATTCTCAATTCGCTTCTGACACAATAAATAAAGAGGTCAGCTAGGACCCAGCTAGGAGAGCTCTATCCAAATAGTAGCTGGTTCTGAACCTGGAGGTCTGTAATGCAGCATCAGAGCAGCTGCTTTAACTGGAGAAGGTCACAAGTTCAGTTGGTGACATCCCGAGGTGTCGTTGAGAGAGACTCAAACCAGACGGGAGTCATCAACGAATGGAGACAAGCTGAACATGAGTGTGATGTGGCAGCTGAAAAGTCCCCCAATGTTGTGTAGGAGCAACTTCTTCTGACCCAATTGTTGGTGTGTGACTCTTCGAAGCCTACTCTTATTGTCACGACATTCTGTGTAAGTTTACGTTGGAGACTCCTCCCTTGTAATTTGGATAATTGGGGGTTGTATTCTGATCTATGGGGAAGAAGAAAGCAAAGTGGCTCCATCTATTCGTGTCCTGAGTTGCCCTTCAGAAACAGCCTTTACCAGTGTTTCTCAACCTGGGGGTCGGGATCCCTGTGGGGGTCACAAGGGGGTATCAGAGGGGTCACCAAAGACCATCAGAAAGCATAGTAATTTCTGTTGGTCATAGGGGTTCTGTGTGGGAAGCTTGATCCAATTCTATCGTTGGTGCAGTTCAGAATGCTATTTCATTGTGGGTGAACTATAAATCCCAACAACGACAACTCCCAAATAACAAGGTCTGTTTTCTCCAAACTCTACCAGTGTTCAAATGTGGGCATATTGAGTATCCATGCCAAGTTTGATCCAGATCCATCATGGTTTGAGTCCACAGTGCTCTCTGGAGTTGTAAGTGTAAGTGTAAGTTGTAAGTGAACTACAACTCCCAAACGCTAGGTCAATGCCCACTAAACCCTCCCAGTATTTTCTCTTGGTCATGAGAATTCTGGGTGCCAAGTTTGATTCAATTCCATCATTGGTGGAGTTCAGAAGGCTCTTTCATTTTAGGTGAACTATAAATCCCAGCAACTCCAACATTCCCAAATGACAAAATCAATCACCCCCAACCCCACCAGTATTCAGATTTGGCCGTATGTGATATTTGTGCCCGATTTGTTCCAGTGAATGGAAATACATCCTGCATATCAGATATTTGCATTACAATTCATAACAGTAGCAAAATTACAGTCATGAAGTAGGAATGAAAATAATTTGGGGCTCACCACAACATGAGTTGGGGGTCAACACAATAGGAGGAACTGTATTAAGGGGTCGCGGCATTAGGAAGGTTGAGAAACGCTGCTTTAGACAATGTTGGAAGTAAAAGAAAAATGCTTTACTTCAACAGACACAAAGGATAAGCAAATGCAATTGAAAAGCGCAAAGGAAAACAAGGAAATCGTAATCCAGACACAAATTAAAGTCTCTTACAAAGTCCCAAAAGAAACAACAGTCTTCCATCAGACAACGGGCAATGAACAAAGTCCTTAGCAGCAGACACAAAGCATTGGAGTGAAAACCTCAGTATCAGGGTCATTGTTACCAGCAAAAGCTGACTGCTCCTTCTATTGATTTATAGCCCTGAATTCCCCACGCAGGAGGTGCTAGGGTGTCTCCCAATTAACTCAGCGTTTTTAGCAGCAATCCTAGCTGAACGCCGTCTGTGCTCTGTCTCTTTTCGTCTCTCTAGAAATGTGGGCACTTTCAAACCCTCATCGCCTGATTCTTCTTCTCCCTACAATTCCTGAGCACTTCCCTGCTCTCGTTCCTCTTCCGAAGATGAGGAATCCCTAACAATTACATAATATTGTCGAAGGCTTTCATGGCCGGAATCACTGGGTTGTTGTAGGTTTTTTTGGGCTATATGGCCATGTTCTAGAGGCATTCTCTCCTGACGTTTCGCCTGCATCTGTGGCAAGCATCCTCAGAGATAGAGAGGTAGGATCTCACTACCTCTGAAGATGCTTGCCATAGATGCAGGCGAAACGTCAGGAGAGAATGCCTCTAGAACATGGCCATATAGCCCGAAAAAACCTACAACAACCCAATTACATAATACTTCTTCAGATGGCTATAATTTCACTCACAGTCTTCCTTTCCCCAAAATAAATATGGTCAGCTCCCTTAACTGTTCTTTAGAGAGCCTGGTGTCAGGATCCTTTACTATTTTGGTTGCCCACTTCCAAAAGTATTCCAGATTGCCCAGAACGGCATGCTGTATTTCCTCCGAATACCATACTCCTATTGAGTCTATTTAGAATTGCATTGACTTTCTTGGCTGCCACATCCCACTGTGAACTCATGGTTGGCTTGTGGTCTACTTTAAGATCGCCAGGTCAAACTCACTTGCCAAGCCATCTGTCACACATCTTACATTTATGCGTTTCGTCATCCCTGCCTAAACATAGCACTCGACATGTATCTCAAAATTCATCTTGTGAGTTTGGACCAGCTCACCAATATGTTATGGTCAACTTTACTACTCTGAGGTATTAATTAAGCCACTTTACATCCCCTTTGGGGAGATAAAGTGGGGTATGAATAGAGCAGCAACAACAACAGTCTATCTGTATAAATAAAAATGTAATGTTCGTTTGTGGGATTCGCACAACTCAAAAACCACTGGATGAATTGACACCCAATTTGGACACAAGACACCTAACCACCCAGTGTATGTCCTTCACTAAAAACAAAATGATTTTGTCATTTGGGAGTTGTAGTTGCTGAGATTTATAGTTCACAATCAAGGAGCATTCTGAACTCCACCAATGATGGAACTGAACCAAAGGTGGCATACAGGATTCTCATGACCAACAGAAAACACTAGAAGGGTTTGGTGGACATTGACTTTGAGTTTGGGAGTTGTAGTTCACCTACATCCAGAGAGCACTGTGGACTTAAACAATGATGGAACTGGACCAAACTTGGCACAAATATTCTGAAGATATGTGCCAATAAGAGTTAAGAAACATTGAAACTGTCAAGCTTCTTCTATACTTCAATAAACTTGTACAAAAATAAAAATGTAATGTTCGTTTGTGGGATTAAGAGAACTCAAAAACCACTGGACGAATTGACACCAAATTTGGACACAAGACACCTAACAATCCAATGTATGTCCTTCACTCAAAAAAATTGATTTTGTCATTTGGGATTTGTAGTTGCTAGGATTTATAGTTCACCTACAATCAAAGAGCATTCTGAACCCCACCAACGATGCAATTGAACCAAACTTGGCACACAGTTCTCCCATGACCAACAGAAAATACTGGAAGGGTTTGGTGGGCAGTGTCCTTTGGTTTTGGAGTTGTAGTTCACCTACATCCAGAGATCACCATGGACTCAAACAATGATGGATCTGGACCAAATTCTACACGAATACTCAATACTCAATATGCCCAAATGTGAACACTGGTGGAGTTTGGGGAAAATAGAATCTTGACATTTGGGAGTTGTAGTTGCTGGGATTTATAGTTCACCTACAATCAAAGAGCATTCTGAATGCCACCAATGATGGAATTAGACCAAACTTGGCACACAGAACTCCCACGATCAAGGGTTTGGTGGGCATTGACCTTGAGTTTTGGAGTTGTAGTTCACCTACAACAACCCATTACCTTCTGTTTCTCATTTGCCAGTTTGCAGGAAGTGGAGACCACCTCCCGCCCCTGATTTGAGAGTGAATGCAACTTAGTTCCCCACTAAAAGGCTTGTATTGCTAGAGAAGCATATCTTGCAAAAGACAAACAGAATCTGAGCAACCCATAGACCGCCTTGCCCTCAAGCTGCCTTCCCTTCTCACTGGCTCCGCGATGCAGCAGGAGCCAACCTGTCTCTGCAGGGGCACCTGGCAAAGTAAACACAAACAGGCGAGATCAACATCGTCCAATATCGCTATTTGGGGATGGAAGAGAGCACGGAAAGCAATCTTCTCTGCAGCCGATTTGCCTGCCGCTGACAGCAGCTTAAGCAGCAGGTGGTTCTCCCGAATCGTGGCACCAGGATGATAAACAGACCGCCGGACAAGGTTTTCAATGTGATGAAGGAATGCTGAGCCAAAGTGGTGTTATCACAATTAGGTTGGAAACTGTGATTCATGTTGGGACATGCTTGCCATCTAGACCAGCTGATCTCAACCTTTCTAATGCTGCACTCAATGTTGTGGTGACCCCCAACCATCACCTTATTTTTGTTGCTACTTCATAACTGTCATGTTGCTCCTGTTATAAATCGTATTGTAAATATCTGATATGCAGGATGGATTCTCATTCGCTGGACCAAATTTGGCACAAACACTGGATACACCCAGGGGCGGCTCAACCCTTACACAAAGTAAACATTTGCGGTAGAGTTGATGTTGCCCAGGGGTGCTCTTGAGGCGCTCTTGGGAGAAAATAGACCTTGACATATGCGAGTTGTAGTTACTGGGTTCACCTACAATCAAAGAACATTCTGAACTCCACCAATGATGGAATTGAACTCCCACGACGAACAGTGATTGGTTGGGGGGGGGGGCAAAATACTGTTTGCTTACCGTTGAAAATTACCTAGGGCCGCCTCTGGGTACAAGGGAGAGAGCCTTCTCCTCTGTGGCTCCCCGACTTTGGAACTCTTTACCTGGAGAGATCAGGAAAGCCCCTTCACTAGAAACGTTCAAAAAGAACCTTAAAACCCGGCACTTCTGCCGTGCCTTTGGTGAGTAGGTGCACAGCATGACATTTTGCACCCCTCAATGTTTTTTTGCTACTGGAGCTCGCGCCCTCCAAATTGGAAGTTTAGCCTCACAACTCTATGTGTTTTATGAGTTCCCCGTTAATGTCCTGCTCCTATTTTATCTCATTACAGTCTTTTAATTGTTTTATCCTGTATAGGTGGCCCGCCCATTGTTATCGTTATTATGATTGTGCTTCTTAGAATCTTATTTTATGACTGTTTTTTTCTTATGTAATTTTGGATATTGTTGTTATATGTCGTTTATGCTCTGATTTTATTGTTATAATATATTGTCCCCATGTAAGCCGCTCTGAGTCCCCACTGGGGAGATAGTGGCAGGGTATAAATAAAGTTTATTATTATTATTATTATTATTATTATTATTATTATTATTAAGTGCAGGCAAAGGTCTTTAGGCTCTGCACCCAGTGTGCCAATCACCACTGGGACCACCTTGACTGGCTTGTGGCAGAGCCTTTGCAATTATTATTATTATTATTATTATTATTATTTTGTAAGTCTCTTACAAAGTCCCAAAAGAAACGGCAGTCTTCCATCAGACAGCGGGCAATGAACTAAGTCTTTAGCAGCAGACACAAAGCAGATTCCATTGGAGTGAAAACATCAGTATCAGGGTCATTGTTACCAGCAAAAGCTGACTGCTCCTGCCTCTGATTTATAGCCCTGAATTCCCCACACAGGAGGTGCTAGGGCGTCTCCCAATTAGCTCAACGTTTCTAGCAGCTATCCTATCTGAACGCCGTCTATGCTCTGTCTCGTTTCATCTCTCTAGAAATGTGGGCCCTTTCAAAACCTCATTGTCTGATTATTCTTCTGCCTCCAATTCCTCAGCACTTCCTTGCTCCACTTCCTCTTCCGAAGATGAGGAATCCCTAACAGGATCACATGTCGGATACTTCCCAAGTGTCTAGGACTGTGTGATGTATCGGCGAATAATGCGTGCAGATCCCAATAAAGGTGGCCTTCTGCAGCTGGCAGATGGTAATTTTGTCAGCGCCGATTGTGTTTAAGTGCAGGCCAAGGTCTTTAGGCACTGCACCCACTGTGCCGATCACCACTGGGACCATCTTGACTGCCTTGTGCCAGAGTCTTTGCAATTATTATTATTATTATTATTATTATTATTATTATTATATGGTATGTTGTTTCTGGATACATGCACCCATGTACATAAGGTAGTATGGGGAGTGCCTCTATGCTCAATGGGAAAAATCAGCATGAATGGATGGCAAGTCATGCCATTGTTCCTGCTGAGCAAAAAGTCCAGCTGTTCTGGCTCTGCAAGGCACTGCTCCATATTCTGAATAATTCATGCGATTTTCAGCTACATAAGTACTGCCTTCCGGTCTCCAGGATGGCAAATGTGGGAATGATCTTGGTCCACGTATACCACATGTGTGAAACCCAAGGCCCGCAGGCCGAATGCATCCCGCCATGTCATTTCATGCTGCCCACAAGGTTTGGCGCATTTCAGATCTTGTCGCATTGGGAATGATTGCACTATGTGACACCATTTTATAACCATGGGTTATAAATGTCATTTCCTAATTGGGTCTGTCACCAAAACAGGGAAAAAGTGAATTAAATTGCAAAATCTTTGTTTTCGTGGGACATCCTGCAACACACTTTGCTGTGGGTTTTCAATGAATATCTCACAGAGTCTCAACAAATTCAACCTAGTTTGTGGCAACCACATAAACAAGGTTTCTGGAGTAGAACAATGAAGGAGAAGGAGGGATAGAGGGAGGAAGGAAGGGAGGGGTGGAGGTAAGGAGGAAGGCAAGAGAGAAAGAAGGAAGGAGAAGGAGAAAGGGGAGAGAGGGAAGGAAAGAAAAAAGGGCGGAAAGGAAGGAAGTATGAAAGGGTGAAAGGGAAGGATGGAAGAAAGGAAGAGGAGGAAGGAAGCTAAGGATGAAGGAAAGAGAAGGAAGGAAGGGCAAGGGGGAGTGAGGGAAGGATGGAAGGAGAAAGAGGGAGCGAGGGAAGGAAAGATAAAAGGGAGGAAAGGAAGGAAGGAAGGATGAAAGGGTGAAAGGGAAGGATGGAAGGAAGGAAGGAAGAGAAGGAAGGAAGTTAAGGATGAAGGAAAGAGAAGGAAGAAAGGGCAAGGGGGAGTGAGGGAAGGATGGAAGGAGAAAGAGGGAGCGAGGGAAGGAAAGATAAAAGGGTGGAAAGGAAGGAAGGAAGGATGAAAGGGTGAAAGGGAAGGATTGAAGGAAGGAAGAGAAGGAAGGAAGCTAAGGATGAAGGAAAGAGAAGGAAGGAGAAAGGGGAGAGAGGGAAGGAAAGATAAAAGGGCGGAAAGGAAGGAAGTGTGAAAGGGAAGGAAGGAAAAAGGAAGGAAGAGAAGGATGAAGGAAAGAGAGAAGGAAGGAAGGAGACAGGGGAGACAGGGGAGAGAGGGGAGAGAGGGAAGGATGGAAGGAGAAAGTGGGAGAGAGGGAAGGAAAGAGAGGAGGAAAGGGAGGAAAGGAAGGAAGGAAAGGATGAAGGAGAGAAGGAAGGAAGGAGAAAGGGGGAGAGAGGGGAGGAAAGATAAAATGGAGGAAAGGGAGGAAGGATGAAAGGGTGCAAGGGAAGGAAGGAAGGAGGAAAGGAAAGAGAACGAGGGAGGGAAGGAGGAAGGAAGGTTGGGATGGTAAGAGGAGGGCCTGTGAAAAGAGACCAAGGGCCACACCTGGGTTTGCCCATACCTGGTATAGATACCCTTCTCCTCTTGACTCAGTATGAATACCTCCCTAAGTGTGGACATATCCCGGAAACTGGAGCTTTCCTCGCCTGTGTTGGGAAATCACTTGTACATCAGAAGGCCTTGGGTTATCTGATGATGTCATGCCATCAGAGAATGAGCTGGAAATGCAATGCACCTAATCCCCCCAAATTGGCTGTTGTTGTGAGGAGTGCCTTTGCCAAAAGAGAAGAAAGCCGCTCACTTGGTGCCAGGAGTGGCCTAATCACTCCACTCGTCCACCCTTCAATGCTATTTGGCTGTTACGCTTCCATCCTCAGGGGCTCAGAGCAATTGTGTTTGGAGCTCTCAGCCTGCCTCCGGTCCAGAGATCTGCCAAGCTTTAATGGCGTGACTCTTGTAAGAAATGCAGGATCATAGATTTTCAAACTTTGAGGTTATGTATTTGTTTAGCATTTGAAAATGCAGTTATAATGTATAGGAAACCGACAAACAAAGTTAAATCTTGGCATTATGCTAAATATCCTTTGACCAAAAGCTGGCCATTTGGAGTGCCTCTGTGTCAGTGTGAGAAGGTCCTCCATTGTGCATGTGGCAGGGCTCACGTTGCATTGTGGTAACTACAACTCCCAAATGTCAAGGTCTATTTCCCCCAAACTCCACCAGTGTTCACATTTGGGTATATTGAGGATGAATGCCAAGTTTGGTCCAGATCCATCATTGTTTGAGTCCACAGTGCTCTCTGGATGTAGGTGAACTACAGCTCCCAAACTCAAGGTCAATGCTCACCAAACCCTTCCAGTATTTTCTGTTGGTCGTTGTAGTTCCGTGTGCCAAGTTTGATTCAATCCCATCCTTGGTGGAGTTCAGAATGCTCTTGCACTTACTTGCACTTATTTACCGCCACTCTCAGCCCAGGGGGGCGACTCTCTGATTGTAGGTGAACTATAAATCCCAGCAACTACATCTCCAAAACGAGAAATCAATCCCCCCGGCAACCCCACCAGCATTCAAAAGTGGGTGTATCCAGAGGCGGCCCTAGGTAATTTTCAACGGTAAGCAAACAGTATTGGGAAGTATCCGACATGTGATCCTGTTAGGGATTCCTCATCTTCGGAAGAGGAAGTGGAGCTCAGGAATTGGAGGCAGAAGAAGAATCAGACAATGAGGTTTTGAAAGGGCCCACATTTCTAGAGAGATGAAAAGAGACAGAGCATAGACGGCAGTTAGCTAGGGTAGCTGCTAGAAATGTTGAGCTAATTGGGAGACGCCCTAGCACCTCCTGCATGGGGAATTCAGGGCTATAAATCAGAGGCAGGAGCAGGCAGCTTTCGCTGGTAACAATGACCCTGATACTGATGTTTTCACTCCAATGGAATCTGCTTTGTGTCTGCTGCTAAAGACTTAGTTCATTGCCCGCTGTCTGGTGGAAGACTGCTGTTTCTTTTGGGACTTTGTAAGAGACTTACAAAATAATAATAATAATAATAATAATAATAATAATAATAATAATAATTGCAAAGGCTCGGCCACAAGCCAGTCAAGGTGGGTCCCAGTGGTGATCGGCACACTGGGGTGCAGTGCCTAAAGACCTTGGCCTGCACTTAATAATAATAATAATAATAATCTTTATTTATACCCCGCCACCATCTCCCCAGTGGGGACTCGGAGCGGCTTACATGGAGCCAAGCCCGAACAACATATTACAACAATAAAATCAGAACATAAACGACAAATAACAACAACATCCAAAATTACATAAGAAAAAAAAAAACAGTCATAAAATAAGATTCTAAGAAGCACAATCACAATAACGATAACAATGGGGCGGGCCACCTATACAGGATAAAACAATTAAAAGACTGTAATGAGATAAAATAGGAGCAGGACATTAACGGGGAGAACTTATAAAACACATAGAGTTGTGAGGCTAAACTTCCAATTTGGGGAGGGCGCGAGCTCCAGTAACAAAAAAACATTGAGGGGTGCAAAATGTCATGCTGTGCACCTACTCACCAAAGGCACAGCAGAAGTGCCGGTGGTTTTAAGGTTCTTTTTGAAAATTTCTAGTGAAGGGGCTTTCCTGATCTCTCCATGTAAAGAGTTCCAAAGTCGGGGAGCCACAGAGGAGAAGGCTCTCTCCCTTGTACCCAGAGGTGGCCCTAGGTAATTTTCAACAGTAAGCAAACAGTATTTTGGCGCCCCTCCCCCCTCCCCCCCCCCAACCAATCACTGATATATATTTTCTGTTCGTCGTGGGAGTTCTGTGTGCCATATTTGGGTTCAATTCCATCACTGGTGCAGTTCAGAATGCTCTTGGATTTTAGGTGAACTATACATCCCCGTAACTACATCTCCCAAATGACAAAATCAGTTTTTTTAGTGAAGGACATACATTGGGTTGTTAGGTGTCTTGTGTCCAAATTTGGTGTCAGCTGGCGCACTGGTTTTTGAGTTCTGTTAATCCCACAAACGAACATTCCATTTTTATTTATATAGACTAGCCCAGATGGGGCGTTCTGTGTCGGAGGTTTGGCCCAATTCTATCGTTGGTGGGATTCAGAATGCTCTGTGATTGTAGGTGAACTATAAATCCCAGCAACTACAACTCCCAAATGCCAAAATTCTATTTTCCCAAAACACCAGTGTTCACATTTGGACATATTGAGTATTCGTGTAGAGTTTGGTCCAGATCCATAATTGTTTGAGTCCACAGTGATCTCTGGATGTAGGTGAACTACAACTCCAAAACCGAAGGACACTGACCACCAGACCCTTCCAGTATTTTCTGTTGGTCAGGGGAGAACTGTGTGCCAAGTTTGGTTCAATTCCATCGTTGGTGGGGGTCAGAATGTTCTTTGGTTGTAGGTGAACTATGTTGTTGTTGTTGTTCATTCGTTCAGTCGTCTCCGACTCTTCGTGACCTCATGGACCAGCCCACGCCAGAGCTCCCTGTCGGCCGTCACCACCCCCAGGGTCTCCTTCAAGGTCAGTCCAGTCACTCCAAGGATGCCATCCCTCCATCTTGCCCTTGGTCGGCCCCTCTTCCTTTTGCCTTCCACTTTCCCCAGCATCATTCCCTTCTCTAGGCTTTGCTGTCTCCTCATGATGTGGCATTCAAAGGACTTCCACTTTGTCTCTAGTATCTTTCCCTCCAGTGAGCAGTCGGGCTTTCTTTCCTGGAGGATGGACTGGTTGGATCTTCTCGCAGTCCAAGGCACTCTCAGGACTTTCCTCCAACACCACAGCTCAAGAGCATCTCTCTTCCTTGGCTCAGCCTTCCCTCAGGTCCAGCTCTCACCTCCGTAGGTTACTACAGGGAAGACCATGGCTTGGACTAGGCAATGGATCTTGGTTGCCAGTCTGATGAGGTGAACTATAAATCCCAGCAACTACAACTCCCAAATGACAAAATCAGGGTTTTTTGAGTGAAGGGCATACATTGGGGTTGTTAGGTGTCTTGTGTCCAAATTTGGTGTCATATCGCCCACTGGTTTTTGAGTTCTGTTAATCCCACAAACGAACATTACATTTTTATTTATATAGATAAATAAAAATATAAGCAAGGGCCAATTTTCCCAATACTATTGACAATGGCTTCTTGGTCCTCCGTGATCCAAAATGGAGATGGGGTGAATAGCTAAGCATGTAAGACGACAAGGAGAGGAGGCGTTCTTCCGCAACAAAGGACGGATGAACAAGTTAGCTTAACTCCTGGAAACAAAATGAAAAAGGAGCCCAAACACATACACCAGAGAGGAACGCAATGCACTAATATATTGTCCTGGGGGAGCCATCGTGGCAACGCGAGCCAATCCGTGTTCCGCAGTCATTCCAAGCAAAGACATGGTATTCCTTAATTAACAAAATGTTTCCTTTACGCTCTTATGAAGGCAAAAGACACACACAACATGTCCCGGAGGACGTCTCCGTGTCACAGTCAAATCCGGTCTCGTTCTCAAACTCCTGACGAAATTGTGTTAATGAAGGGGACGACAACTTGTGCTACAGGAGACAGTGATGAAAAACCAATGCATTTAGAGATCAAGGAATTTACAAATGTAATCAAGGAGAGTTTGTGTACAATCTAGATCAGGGGTCCTCAAACTACGGCCCGCGGGCTGGATACGGCCCTCCAAGGTCACTGACCCGGGCCCTTGCTCAGGGTCAACATAAGTCTGAAACGACTTGAAAGCACACACAACAACAACAACAACAACAACAATCCTCTCTCATCAGCCAAAAGCAGGCCCACACTTCCCATTGAAATACTAATCTATATATATACTAATCAATATTTCCCATTGAAATACTAATCTATATAAATAGAAATGTAATGTTCGTTTGTGGGATTAACAGAACTCAAAAACCACTGGGCGCGCAAATTTGGACACAAGACTCCTAACAACCCAATGTATGTCCTTCACTCAAAATAACTGATTTTGTCATTTGGGAGTTGTAGTTGCTGGGATGTATAGTTCACCTACAATCAAAGAGCATTCTGAACCCCACCAATGATGGGATTGAAACCAAAGTTGGTACACAGTTCTCCCATGACACAACAGAAAATACTGGAAAGGGTTTGGTGGAAATTGACCTTGAGTTTTGAGAGTTGTAGTTCACCTCCATTCAGAGAGCACTGTAGACTCAAAACAATGATGGATTTGGACCAAACTTGCCACAAGAACTCAATATGCCCAAATGTGAACACAGATGAAGTTTTTTTTTGGGGGGGGGGGGGGTAGAATCATAGAATCAAAGAGTTGGAGGAGACCTCCTGGGCCCTCATCCAGTCCATCCCCATTCTGCCAAGAAGCAGGAATATTGCATTCAAATCACCCCCTGACAGATGGGCCATCCAACCTCTGTTTAAAAGCTTCCAAAGAAGGAGCCTCCACCACACTCCCTCCGGGGCAGAGAGTTCCACTGCTGAACCGGCTCTCACAGTCAGGAAGTTCTTTCTCATGTTCTGGTGGAATCTCCTCTCTTGTAGTTTGAAGCCATTGTTCCCTTGCGTCCTAGTCTCCAAGGAAGCAGAAAACAAGCTTGCTCCCTCCTCCTCCTCCCTGTGGCTTTCCTCTCACGTATTTATACATGGCTCTCATCATATCTCCTCTCAGCTTTCTCTTCTTCAGGCTAAACATGCCCAGCTCCTTAAGCCGCTCCTCATAGGGCTTATTCTCCAGACCCCTGGATCATTCGAGTCACCCTCCTCTGGACACATTCCAGCTTCTCAATATCTCTCTTCAAATGTGGTGCCCAGAATTGGACACAATTCTGGGCACCTTGGCATTTCGGAGTTGTAGTTACTGGGATTTATAGTTCACCTACAATAAAAGAGCATTCTGAACCTCACCACCAACAGAATTGGGAGAAACTTCTCACATAGAACCCTCATGGCCAAAGAGATTATACTTAAGGCCATCCAGTCCAACTCCTCCTTCACCAGGGCAATCAAAGCCCTCCTGACAGAGAGCCATCCAGCCATAGATATAGATAGATATGATCAAGGAGAGTTTGTGTACAATCTATATCAAGGGTTCTCAAACTACGGCCCGCGGGCTGGATACGGCCCTCCAAGGTCATTGACTCAGCCCTCGCTCAGGGTCAACCTAAGTCTGAAACGACTTGAATCATAGAATCATAGAATCATAGAATCATAATCAAAGAGTTGGAAGAGACCTCCTGTGGCTATCATCCAGTCCAACCCCATTCTGCCAAGAAGCAGGAATATTGCATTCAAAGCACCCCTGACAGATGGCCATCCAGCCTCTGCTTAAAAGCTTCCAAAGAAGGAGCCTCCACCACACTCCCTCCGGGGCAGAGAGTTCCACTGCTGAACGGCTCTCACAGTCAGGAAGTTCTTCCTCATGTTCAGATGGAATCTCCTCTCTTGTAGTTTGAAGCCATTGTTCCACGTAGAGAGAGATAAAGTATTATAGATTTGAAAGGGACTTCTAAAGATGGACAATGATATGTTGCATGTTCCAGAGTGGGCAAACCAGACACTCTCCACATCAACACGGACACAGAAACAACAAGAAATAATGTTTTACCCACAAGCAGAAAGGAATTACATCTATTAGAAACCCAACACTTTCTCATGACTTTATTTTCCAGATCCCCAGACTGGGCCACAGCAACGCCTGGCAGGGGACAGCTAACCCCTCCATTGGGAAACTTGCTTAGACAGAGAGAAGACTTCAAGTACCATACTTAACATGGGTTGTTTTGGTTTTTTTAGTTGATTTCTCAAAACGAAAAAGTCTAGACCTATCCATGAGTACATGCAGTATGTTTCA